>NC_053026.1:634208983-634508983 GCF_003073215.2 Triticum urartu
TGGTATATGAAGATATTCACATTGAAGACTATGACAAGAGAAGACATCGCATGAAGCCTATGGAGCTCGAAGACTTAGGTCTTTCGTAGTTCTTTTTCTTCTTTGTTGAGTCATAGGAACCACCGTACTGTTAAGTGGGGTCCAAGAGAACCAGTCAGAATGACTGAAGTGATGCTTAACCAAAACCTATGTCTTCGAGTGAAGACTATGAGAGCGAATCTTGTCCAGAGTCGGACAAGTCAGCTTTGCTTATAGCCCAAGTAAAGTTGCCGTGTGTGTTTGAAATCTGACCGTTGGAATACGTGTCAGTTCCTTAGTGACCCAGGGTCATTTCGGATAAATCAGGTCGGGTTGCCCAGTGGCTATAAATAGCCCACCCCCTACAACCACAAACGGTTGGCTGCTTAGAGTTAGAGTATGACTTTTGTTGTTTGAGAGCAACCCACCTCGAAGCCTTTGAGAGAGAATTCCTTGCGAGGATAAAGCCCTAACCACCCAGAGCCAAAGAGTGTTAGGCATCACTTAAGTCTTCTTGTCTATGTGATCTGAAAACTTATTACACTTGAGGACTGTGAATCCTCCAGCTGGTTAGGCGTCGCGTTCTGAGCATCCAAGAGACATTGTGGATCGCCGGTGAACGAAGTCTGTGAAGGTTTGGGAGTCTACCTTGAAGACTTACCAGAGTGATTGGGCGAGGTCTGTGTGACCTTAGCTCAAGGGGAATACGGTGAGGACTGGGTGTCCTGAGCTGCGTGTTCAGGACTGGGTGTCCGGGACTGTGTGTCCTCGGGTTTAAATACCTAGCCGCCCTAACTAGACGTATAGTTGTCATAGCAACTGGAACTGGTCCAACAAATCATTATCTTCAATGAGTCACTGGTTTCATCCTTCCCTTCCCTTCACTTACTGTTGGTCCTGGTGAAGTCATTGTATGATTGCACTATCTTTTGTCTTCACTGAGTGACTGCGTGTTTTGTTTGGCTTCATAATATCTTCCTACCTGATCCTTACTACATTGCTGCTATTAGTCATTGTGCTTTCACTTCATTGAATACTTGACTATGGTTTGCCTAGTGTAGTCTACCTTCCGCTGCATGGTAATAGGTTTATTTCTATCGTTTGTCTTCGAAACTTCCACGTTTCGAAGACTTCCATAAAAATCGCCTATTCACCACCCTCTAGTCGATATAACACACTTTCAATTGGTATCAGAGCAAGGTACTCCCTTGTTCTGTGTGATTCGGTTTAACCACCTGGAGTTTTAGCTATGTCGACTGCACGGATAATTAAAGTCTCCGCTGCGTGCCCCGTCTTCGATGGAACTGAATATCCCTACTGGAAGAATAAGATGCGCATGCATCTTGAAGCCATTGACGTCGACCTATGGTATGTCGTCAAGAACGGTGTTCCCAAGGCTGGAGAATGTGTCATTGCTGCTGACGTCAAGAAGTTCGTTCAACTGGACTCTACTGCCAAGAATATCATCTGTGGTCATCTGACCAAAGGACAGTATGGCCACGTGAGTGCTTTGGAAACCTCTAAGCTAGTCTGGGACTGGCTCTCCAAGGTCAACGAAGGCGTCTCAACCCAGAGAGATCAGAGAATCAGTGTCCTTCGCAACCTCTTCAACCGCTTCAAGAGAAATGACAATGAGAATGTCCAGCTCACGTTTGATCGACTCACTGACATCACAAATGAGCTTCAAGCCCTCGGCGCTACTGAGATCACCAAGCATGAAGTCGTCAAGACACTCTTGAGATCACTTGACAGTTCGTTTGACACCCTAGCCCTGATGATTCAAGAACATCCTGATTTCAAGACACTCGATCCGTCTGACATACTTGAGAGGCTCAATACACATGAGTTTCAGCTTTCTGAGAAAAGAGATATCTACGGTCCCAACTATGGGCGAACTCGTGCCTTGAAGGCAAAAGCTGTCTCCTCATCTGAAGAAGAATCTGACAGCAGTTCTGATGATCCTGAAGACATTGGAAAGGAACTTGCTATTCTTGTGAAGAAGTTCCAAAAATTCACCAAGAAGAAAGGCTTCAGAAAGTCCTCACGATCAAGCTCAAGGAATCATGAAGCTTCTGCTCATGACTACAAGAAGAAAACATGTCACAAGTGCAAGGAACCTGGCCACTACATCTCTGAGTGTCCGCAGTGGGACATTGAGAACACGAAGAAAAAGAAGAGCAAGGAGTATGATTCTGATGACAAGAAGAAGAAGAAGAAATACTCAAAGTCTTCTTCCAAGAACTCCTCAAAGTCTTCATCACACAAGAAGAGCTCATCTGGCAAGGCACGTGCATTTGTTGGCAAGGAAATGGATTCAGAGGAGGAGTCCGCTTCTGAGGAGGCGGAGGTGGAGTCTGAGGAGGAGTCCGATTCTGGCATTGCGAGTCTGCCTACAGCATACGTCGCCAAGTCCATCCTCAACACTGAAGACAATGACTCCATCATCGACACCTGTGCAAATGACAAAGACTACTCCACTCCTACCTACTGCTTCATGGCACGTGGTGCCAAGGTAAACACACGCACTACTCGCTATCAAACATCTAGTGACGATGACTCTGATTGTGTTTCCAACCCCAGCTACAAAACACTCGCTAAAATTCCAACTGAACAACAGAAAACCATGGAACACATACAAAAACTGTTAGACAAAAGCGATGATCTGTTAGACGCTGAAATGACTCGATCTCAGTCCTTAATTGAAGACATAAAAAATATTCACGTTAAGTATGAGGAACTTGAAAGTCGTCATGATTATCTTCAAAGGAAGCAGGATCTTGAGAAATTGAGAGCGGCTCATGAAGATCTTCAGAAAGAAAACGAGTCGCTTCGCGCCGAACAGATCAGTTCAACTCAGGAAAAATTTGAACCACCATGTCTTAAATGCATTGAGCGTGATAATGCTACCTCTGTTGCTGAATGTTCTACTGCTGGTACTGTTGCAATATCTTCAACTGTTGATGTGGGAACTAACCTCTCTGCTGAGGATACCACTGCTATTGCTGATGAGAATGCTAGGTTGAAGACATTGCTTGAAATAGGGATGTACAAAAGTCTTAAAGGGCATTAGATACTATGTGATGTCCTCAAAAGGCAGATCCTGAACTGAAACCCGAGGAAAGAGGGTGTTGGGTTCGTAAGGAAAATGAATGCTGATGGCTCTTACTAGAAACCTGAGAAGTACCCCAAAACCACGTGGGTTGCTGCAAAGGAACCTTCAGCAGATCCATCCACTCTATCTGGCTTCACGTGGGCTAACCCCATTGTCATTGATGAATCCTTTGATGCAAACTATAAACTGTTTAAGAATCAGAATGGTGAAGTGTTTGCCAGGTATATTGGTACTATCTGCAGGAATGGGCCGCCTATGAAGAAGATCTGGGTGCCGAAAAAGTGTTTGGAGAATCTTCCTGTGAATGTCATCATGACACCACAAGTGAAGAAGACAAACCCAAGACCACAAGCTTCATACGGTCCAAAGGCTTCATACAGACAGAGTCACCTGAGTCGCACTAACACAAATGTTTTGCAGGGAAACCAGACTCAAGCCTATGAATATGGGCACGGTTCATGAAACCGCTATGTTCATAAGACCAAGAACTATTCTGCTTATTCTTATGAGTACTATTGTCCGCCTGCAAGACTTTTTGCTAGGGCTCCAAAGCCAAAGTTCTCAGATGCTGGACTTAGACTTATCGCTTCTAAGCCACCCTTGAAGATGTGGGTGGCTAAGAAAGCTTAACTCTCTTTTGCAGGGAAGGGTCTCCAGCAGAAAACCAAAATCGTCTGACGCTATTGCTGGGGACCTTAAACATCTTGTAGGGCACAAGATCAAATGCCCGAATGGTCTTACTATGTACTTCGTTCCTGAATCGCTTGCTACTCTCCCTATCAGTCCTAATCTCGATCTAAGCTTTCATAACCCACTGGCTCGTCAAATGTTTTTGCTTCACAATTCTCTTCGTGAAGCCTATCCCCCTAACTGCACTGTAGGGTACGACACCAGCTGCTTCAGAATGGATTATTGATAGTGGATGTACCAATCACATGACTGGCAAAAGAAGCCTTCTTATGGACTCAACCTTACGTCCATCCGACAAGAGTCACATCACATTTGCTGACACTGGTAAAAGTAAGGTATTGGGTCTAGGTAGAGTTGCAATCTCAAAGGATCAACACATGGATAAAGTCATGCTTGTGAATCCCTTGGCTTCAACTTAATGTCTGTCTCAATGCTTTGCGATTTAAATATGATTGTGATGTTTGGAAAATATCGTTGCCTTGTTCTAATGGAATCTGACAAGTCTCTAGTGTTTGAAGGGTATCGGAAATATGATTTGTACGCGGTAGATTTCTCAGCAGGACCGCAACTTGCCGTATATCTTCTAGCAAAAGCTTCAGAATGCTGGCTATGGCATCGGAGGCTAGGGCATGCTAGCATGAGGAACCTCCACACCCTTGCAAAGAACAAGCATGTCATAGGCATCGAGGGCGTCAAGTTCAAGAAGGATCACTTATGCGGTGCCTGTGAAGCTGGAAAGATGACGAGGGCCAAACATCCCTCGAAGACAATCATGACAACAACTCGACCCTTCAAACTGCTCCACATGGATGTTTTCGGTCCCACTCATTACTCAACTCTTACTACTACTTCTTGTCTCTATGGCTTTGTCATTGTTGATGATTATTCTAGATATACTTGGGTGCACATAATCCTCTACAAGACTGAAGTGTAGGATGTCTTCAGACGCTTCGCAAATCGAGCAATGAACAACTATGGCGCCAAGATAAAGCACATCAGAAGTGACAATGCCACTAAATTTAGGAACACTGGCCTTGATACATATCTTGATACTTTGGGCATCACACATGAATTCTCAGCCCCATACACGCCACAGCAGAATGGCGTCGTCGAACGCAAGAACAGAACACTCATTGAGATGGCCCGAACGATGCTTGATGAATACAAGACTCCAAGAAAATTCTGGCCTGAAGCCATTGATACTGCATGCCATACAATCAATTGTGTTTATCTTCACAAGCTTCTGAACAAGACATCTTATGAGCTCCTAACTGGCAAGAAGCCAAATGTCAGTTACTTCAGAGTATTTGGCGCCAGGTGCTGGATCAAGGATCCACATCACACTTCAAAATTTACACCAAAAGCACATGAGGGTTTTATGCTTGGATATGGAAAGGATTCGCACTCCTACAGAGTCTTCAATCTCTCTCATTATAAAGTGGTTGAAACAGTGGATGTGCGGTTCGATGAGACTAACGGTTCACAAAGAGAGCACCTGCCAAATGTGCTAGATGAAGTTCCATCCAGTGAATCAATCAAACTAATAGGAACTGGAGAAATCATACCCTCTGAAGCTCAACCTAAAGAATAACTTATCATCTCTGCACCTGATCAACCTGAAGACAATGCTCGGCCCGAAGACAATTCCTCTAACAATGACAATGATCAACAAGAGCAAAATCTTCGCCCTGTACATCCTCGTGTTGCCAATGAAGTGCAGATTGAGAGAATAATTGATAGCATCAATGCACCCGGTCCACTCACTCGTTCAAGGGCAACACAGCTAGCAAATTTCTGTGGGCACTTCGCATTCGTCTCAATAACAGAACCCAAGAAAGTTGAAGAAGCCTTCATGGAACCTGAATGGATTCAAGCTATGCAAGAAGAGCTTCAACAGTTTGAGGTGAATAATGTATGGGAACTAGTTAAGCGTCCTGATCCTCGGAAGCACAATATAATAGGCACCAAATGGATATACCGCAACAAGCAAGATGAGCATGGTCAAGTTGTCAGAAACAAAGCTCGTCTCGTTGCTCAAGGATATACTCAAGTGGAAGGAATTGACTTCGATGAAACATTTGCTCCTGTGGCTCGACTTGAAGCCATACGCATACTGTTGGCCTATGCAAATCATCATAACATACTTCTATATCAAATGGATGTGAAGAGCGCTTTTCTCAATGGCAAGATTGAAGAAGAAGTGTATGTTGCACAACCGCCTGGCTTTGAAGATCCAAAACATCCTGACATGGTATACAAGCTCAACAAGGCACTGTATGGCCTCAAACAAGCCCCTCGGGCTTGGTATGACACACTCAAATACTTCCTGAAGAGCAAAGGCTTCATACCTGGTTCCCTCGACCCCACTCTCTTCACGAAGACATATGATGGTGAACTGTTTGTGTGCCAAATATATGTGGATGACATTATCTTCGGCTGCACCAATCAGAAGTATAGTGAAGAGTTTGGATATATGATGCAAGAGCAATATCAGATGTCCATGATGGGTGAGCTGAAGTTCTTCCTCGGTCTTCAAATACGACAGCAACGCAATGGCATCTTCATATCTCAAGAGAAGTATCTCAAAGATTGCCTGAAGAAGTTCGGTATGCAAGACTGCAAAGGCTTCACGACGCCAATGCTAGCCAAACATCATCTGGGTCCCGACGACAATGGTAAAGAGTTCGATCAAAAGGTATACCGCTCCATGATTGGTTCTTTACTTTATCTATGTGCATCTAGGCCAGATATTATGCTTAGTGTTTGCATGTGTGCTCGATTCCAAGCGGCACCAATGGAGTCACATCACTTAGCTGTGAAGTGAATTCTTCGATATTTGGCTCACACCCCAACTCTAGGATTATGGTATCCAAAGGGCTCAGAGTTTGATCTGGTTGGATTCTCGGATGCTGATTATGCTGGTGACAAGGTTGATCGCAAGTCTACATCAGGCACATGTCATTTTCTGGGACGATCACTTGTATGTTGGTCTTCAAAGAAGCAGAACTGTGTATCTCTCTCCACTGCTGAATCTAAATACATTGCTGCTGGATCTTGCTGCGCTCAGCTTCTGTGGATGAAGCAAACACTCAAAGACTATGGCATTCATCTGAAGCAAGTGCCACTGTACTGCGACAACGAAAGCGCCATCAAGATTGCCAACAACCCAGTTCAGCACTCGAAGACAAAGCACATTGAGATTCGTCATCACTTTCTCAGAGATCATGTTGTGAAGGAAGACATTGATATCATACATGTCAACACTGAAGAACAATTGGCAGATATCTTCACCAAGCCTTTGGATGAGAAGAGATTTTGCAAGTTACGGTGTGAGCTAAATATCTTGGAATCCTCAAATGTCCTGTGATCAGGCACACATCCTAACACTTATGCATATTGATGACTTAGATGTGCAACACACGAAGTAAAGTATATCTTCAATCAATGAAGACATACATTCTAAGTGTGAATACATTAATGTGGAATTTGACTTCAGAGCGCCACGATAATTGTGCGCCGTGTCTGGGTCTAATACTTCCTATACGGTGGGTAACGCCACCACCAAAGGTTCCGTTTGAAGTGTTTCACTCACGGCGTTACATTTGCTATGTCTTCACATTTGGTTTGGCTTCAATTTCAACATGTCTTCATGATTATCTTCACTATATTGATTATATATATACTAGTGTTCTGTCCTCTACAGCATTCACTTATAGCTATGTCTTCTTGTTGAATCTTTTGAACTAAGTGAATGTGATCGGACCCTAACCTCTCTATGCTTTCTATCTCAAACTCTATCTCTCCAAATCATATGCATTCTATTGAAACTGTCGAATCTCTTCTCTGCGTCCTTGTCAGCAGAAGATACAGAGACAAACATTAAGTTCGTTTTCAATGCTCATTCCTTCACCTAAAACGTGCAGAAGTGGGAACGACCACCCGACAATCCAGGCGTGCGTGGGACGTGGAACAACCCCCGTATGCTGCATAATGGCCACGTGTTCCTTAGATGTGAATCGCCAGGGGCACCTGTGTAATAACACTGAGCCGCCCCTGTCCCTATAAATACACGCCTCACCACAGTCATTATATCTTCTTCCACTCTCGCACGAACCCTAGTGCCACCGCTAGGTCTCGACGACGCCAGCGACGAAGCGCTTAGCTGCCGCAACCTCTTCGACGCCATCTTCACGCCGACCGCGGACATCGTCCTCTCCGCCGTCGCCGTAGGTGTCCTCCGTCGCCAAGTTAGGGCACAGACGATCGAACTGCTCGGCCTCCTCTTCCACTCCGTCTAGCAGTTCTTCGTGTGGTAAATAAAACTTCCTTTTTACGGCCCCTTTGATCCTACAGATTCGTCACTTTCTACCACAAGTAGTTTCTGTTCACACATGTTGGATCCACTTCATACTGCATCTCATATTATGCCTAGTATGTTCACTTATGCTTCACAAAGCAGTTAGATTCCTCACTTGTACTGATCTCTGGATTCTTACAAATCTGGAACCAACTCCTTATCTATGAGTGAATGTCTTCGCACGATGAGGCCAATGTCTTCTAAACTGATTTGTCTTCAAAATCTTCTGAGAATGCATATGACCTCTTCCCCTTCCCTCGCACCTTAATGCCGTCACAGGTACATGTCCGTGGGAGAATCCCTTGGTTCTCATAGTCTGCATTCGTTTGCAGAATTCTTACAGTATCATATAAATTCTCCCGAAGCCAGTTCCTGTTTGTCCAGCAAGCGAAAGCCTCTGAAGCCTTTGAACGTGTTGAAGCCATTCAGTTTAAAGTTCATGGCTACAGAGAAATCTGCAAGGAAGGGAGGCAGACAGCGTCGTGGGGGAACATCAAGAGATTTGCCTGATGACCTCTCAGAGCTTTACAAGACAGATCCTGAAGAGGATTATAATCAGCGCAAGACCCGAATCCAGTGGATTCGAAGATATTGGGCAGAACATTGGTACAAATACAGATTCATGACCAAGGAATATGCTGAGAAGAGTGCTTTCAAAAGTCCTTGGGGTGATGTTTTCTTCCGAGGCCTTCCACCCAAGAACAGAGCTGAAGCTATTGCTCAGGGTTTCTATCCGTGTATGGTCCATGGACCTCAGCCTGAAGATGCCGACCCATCATCATTGCTATGGTATCGTGACGATAATCTCTTCAAGCGCAACTTCCAGCATGCAAAGGCATCGGCCAAGGAAAACAAAAAGTCATTGGGACTAGACTTCAACCCTGGTCCTTCTGCTCCCCGGGCTGACGACACACGTGATGCAGAACCCAATGTCATCAGTCCTTTCTACAACCTTGATGGCCTCATCACTCACATATCAGTTCAAGGTGCCAAAGTGGATCATTCTGATGATGATGCTGACACTGATGAAGCCCCAGCTCCTACTCCAAAGCCGCAGAAGCCAAAGAAGGCTAAGGCTTCAAGATCAGCTGCTCCACCAAAAATCTCACGGGCGAAGCCACTGGCTACTGCACCTCCTGAAGACAGTGTGCAGTCTGAACATCTGTCACGCATCTCCAAGCCCCAGAAAGTCAAGATGCCTCTGCCGCACACCAGCCAAGAACTAACTGCTGCTGCCATTCTGCGCAACGATGCCATTGTCTGTCCAGTGATGAAGATCTGGCAGATGACGCTCTTGAGCAACTGATCAAGAGCAAAGAAGAAGTAGAAATCTTCAACAATTTGCCTCTCTTTGACGCGGCAATCATCCACGACTTCATCGATGAGTGGTTTGAAGCGCCCAACCTCAGCTTTGAAGACCTGCAACTTCCCATTGGTCTCCGTGTCGCCTTCCATGGCGCCATTGCTCAGAGCTAGCTCTAGCTCAGCGCATCGTCGAACTGAAGCAGAAGATTGACTTTGAGAATGCTCAGTTCAAGAAGCATATGGCCAAGCTCAGCGTGCAAGAGGTCAAGAACTTCAAGATCATGCTGCACGAGCTTAAAGAAGCCTTTCTAAAGAAGCATGAAGAAGCTCAAGGTTCTCGTGAGCGCATGAAGAGCCTGGCTGACAAGTGTGTGCAAGCCTACAATGAGGCTGAGAAGCGCAAGGCCCTTGGGCGTCCTGGCATCGACCCCAGGATGGCTGCAAAGAAGAAGAAGAAGCCCGCTATGGCCGAACTTGACGCACCAAGGCAGGAAGCAGATCCCATTGTCTTCCCAACTAGCATGACTGGCTCGAAGCCAAAGGCCAGGTCAACCGCTTCAGAACTGAAGAAGACGAGGACTGCTGAGGCTGAAGCCAGAAAGAGGAAACATCCTGAAGCCTCTGCTACTGCTCCCTCCAAGAAGAAGCAGAAGACCAAGAAGGAACGGGCTGCTCCCACAGAGCCCTTGATTGTTGAACCCATCTCCATGGTTCGCCCAGCCACTGAACATCAAGAGCGCCAACTGACTATCCATGAGCCTGCTTTCACAGAGGCTCATGAAGCCGAAGACTTCCCAGCAGCTGATCCCACTGCTGCTGAAGATATTGGTCACCATGACCATGTTGAAGATGATGCAGTTCTTCCTTAGATTGAGCACCAACAGGTATCATCGCCTGTGCTAACGCAGAGCGAACTCATCAGCATTAGTCGTCCTTTGACGCCAATTGCTCAGGATGCATCATGGGCTGATCACCCACAAGCACAAGAGGAAGATGACTTTGAGGCCTAGCCAACTCCAACTCCGTAGGCGTCGCCAGCGTTACGCAGGCTTCACAAAGGACCAAGGCCTCCAGTCTGAAGCTAAAGCTGCTGAAGACATTCCGGCTACATCAGCCGATGAAGAAGAAACCCCAAGAGCTGCTACACCCCCGTCTCACCAAGAAGCTATTCTCGAGGAGAACGTGACCGTGACCGACCGTCCAGCTCATCAAGTGGAGGTTGAGAATCTTCATACTGCCACCACCAACACCAATGAAGCCACTGACACTGTCATGGCTGAAGCCAATGTGCAGCCTATACCAACCCACGCACCAGAAGTCAGCGAAGCCAATGATACTACTGCTTCTGTTCCTGCGCCTACTGCTGGTCCTCAGTTTGACTATCATGTTGAGCACAGGCCTCAGGTACAGAAGCCAATCCCAAGACTGCCCAGGTTTCCAGGTCCTGCATCAGCACCTGGATCCTTCAATGTCAACGGCTTCAAAGCAGACAACACTTTCTTCAATAGCTCCAAGAACCCCTACTCAAGGGAAAGAATATCTTCTGATCGGTTCTGGAGCTATCCACAGCGAAGCTATTACTCCTGCATTCTGTACAATCAAGGTCGCATCTTCCCACATAAGCGTCTTGACATCGAAGCAATAGCTGGTCTGCCATGTCTGGAAGAAGCTCTGGATTGCTTCAAAGAGGTTGGATTGCTGCCGTTTGTCACCGACCAAGAGCACTGGAATGAAGAGTTGCTACTTCAATTCTATGCCACACTTCACATCCGTGGGTACAATAGAGATTCGAAGACTTGGGTCCTGGAGTGGATGAAAGGAATGCTCATCACGAAGCCAAAGCCTTTGATATCATTGAGCTCACTGGTCTGCCCACTCCTGGCGATCTCTACGAACTTGGCTGTCAGCTTCACAGTGAAGCTATAGGGAGCATCTTTCAGAAGCCTGAACCAAACATGAGTCAGATGCTCAGTATGATGAAGCCATTGCCACAAGATGCTGCATATCCTAAGGAGTTTCTTGTTGAAGACCTTGAGTATCTGCCAAGGACTATTTATCACATCATAAGGAGAACTCTATGGCATATCAAAGGACATTCTCCACATGCCAAGCTGGAAGGTGTAATGAAGACTTTGGTCTTCTATATTCTTCATGGAAAATGCTTCAACGCACATGACTTCTTCATCCGCCAACTTGCTGCATCAGGCTCTGATCTTTTTGGCTTGAAGTTCTATGCTCCATGGATAATGCGGCTGATTAAAATCCACTCCGCTATCTCATATCAGCGATCTGCTCGCAATCATCGGATCTTTTTGCCTGATGTGGATATGTCCGTTGAAGCCATTTATCCTGAGCCTGCCAAGTAGCCTCTTAGTCTTCAGAATGCGGAGCATCAAAGTTTTTCTCAGAACATTGAAGGAGTTGAAGCAGTCACTCGTGTTTATCCTTTGGCTGGAACTACACGTGCACCACATCCTGCCCTTACTAGAGCCACCGATAGCACAATTGCCCAACGACCCAAGAAGCGCACTCGTGTCGTCAATGACCGAGAGCTTCTGGTGGCTCTTCATCAAAAACAGGATAGGCATCATGACTGGGTGAAGCGCCAAATGCAAAGCCTCTTGGTGGATGTCAACCGCATTCACAATCTTGCCACCAAGAATGCCTTTGTTGCCCATGAAACCTCTCGACGCACCTGGAAAGGGCTGACGCTTATGTGCTCTGAAGATGATCTTCAAGAGGATGGTTTCTCTGAATGCTTCAAGTTTGACTCCACACCTCCTCGAAGGGCAGTACTGTGAAGAACTCCATCTCTTGAAGACTCTGAGTTCTCTTCCTCTGCTGCAACTGTGAATGCCAGAGTGATCGAGGACGAAGACGATGCTACTTCACCGCCACCTCCTTCAGCACGCTTCGACACTGCTCCAAGTTCTTCTGCACCGCCGAACACCACCGACGACCCTGCTGCTTCACCTACTCTTCATGGGAACGAGTAGATGCTCTATGTCTTCAAACCTTTTTGGTCCTTACTGACAAAAGGGGGAGAAGCATATGAGTTTGATAGTCTTCAAGCGGGTCCACATGGGCGGTTGCTTTATATTTTGCCTCGTGTTTACAACTCCCGTTTTGATACATTTGATTCTTTGAGTTGTAACACCTAAACTCGATGGTCGCCTGCTACTTATTTGCTACTTCATGATGCGACGATAAATTCCGCATGTGCAACGATAAATTCCGCACTTAGATCATTTTGCAGACGTCCATTTTCCATTATGCATGTCATTATCTTCACGTACCTTCTCATGCATAATGAATTGTCATCATAAGTTGAAGAGGATCTCCACGAGTACAACCTGCCATGTGCATTTGCATTCCAAAAGCAAATTACTTATATGCACATCTTCAGGGGGAGCCCTTGCAACTTATGAAGACAATTCCTTATCCTTTACAATTTCACATATTATATTCCCCGTTGAAAACTTCAACTAGTTTGTCATCAATCACCAAAAAGGGGGAGATTGTAAGTGCATCTAGTGCCACCCCCAGTTGGTTTTGGAGTATTGATGACAAACCTAATTTAGGGACTAATGTGTTTGTGAGAATTGCAGGATAACACAGGTAGAAGTCCCTCATTGATTCGGTTTTCCTACCAGAGATGACCCCTAAAAATGTATGAAGACATTGATGTCAAAGGTGGTATATGAAGATATTCACATTGAAGACTATGACAAGAGAAGACATCGCATGAAGCCTATGGAGCTCGAAGACTTAGGTCTTTCGTAGTTCTTTTTCTTCTTTGTTGAGTCATAGGAACCACCGTACTGTTAAGTGGGGTCCAAGAGAACCAGTCAGAATGACTGAAGTGATGCTTAACCACCAGCCCACTCCAACCCCACAGGCGTCGTCTGCGTTCCGCAGGCTTCGCAGAGGTCCAAGGCCTCAAGTCTATGCTGAAGACATCTTGGCTGCATCAGCCGAAGAAAATGAAGAAGTACCACAAGATCCCTACTCCCCCGCTACACCATGAAGCAGTTCTCCAGGAGAACATGCCTAAGTCTGACCCTCCAGCTGAGTCAGTGGGGCTGATCTTGGGCTGCCACAAAAACAACAGGAGCATTGGAGGCTCATATCCACATAAAGCTTCAGAGACAAGCAAAACTACTAATTGGATGAACCTGACTTATAGAGTTACAGGGGAGGAAGGGTAAGATGTGAGGTGAATTACAAATGGTGCTGATTACAGAGGATGATGAGGACAGGCTCATGTCAGAGCCGAGTGCATACAAGATAGAGGGTAATTGGGAGAAGGGAAATGAATGGGTGGAGAGAGGAAGAGGAATAGGATTAATTTAGATACGTAAATGTCGATTGGGATGGTTTAATTTCATGGATGATTTAACTGTCATTGATAACGCAGTGACTGATCTAAGTCTAGTCATAGTGGGAAGTAAAATGCATATGTTATTAGTCTATATTACTACGTCCACAAAGGTTAGTAACATATGTGTTGTGTGATGCATCACTTAATTTATTAGGTTGTAGACTCATCTTTTCTTGATATGTGTGATGTTACAGTAACTAGCTATGTTATCACATGCCTCACTTCTTCATTAATTACATGCCACATCATCTATTTTACTTGGATAAGTGTGATGTTACCACCTATGTTACTCCCAATGTGGATAGTCTAAAGACATCGGATCCATCCATAATATCAGCGGCGTGTGTTGGATTGCCATGGAGGCCAGGGAACATATATAGGAGGCCGGCCGGGAGCTCACTGCACGCGCGCATGCGCATTGTCACTATCCAAGTACGCCTATCTACATGCAACTTCATATATAATCACTCTGCATATATTTGTTGAAACGATCAACACTTGATCACCAACTTGCAAGTTGCGACCGGCCTTACTTTAGTTTGACCGTCAAATCGCAAGTCTACTCTTCGATGCGCATGCGCATGGAAAACTTCAACGAGACTGCTCTTCCTTCCACGAATCAATCCTTGTCAAATTGACTCCCATGCACTTCCATTTGTTCTATGTTGTTGCAAAGTCTTCCATGCACTTTCCTCGAAAAAAAGGTCTTCTACGTACGAGTTCACTGTACATGCATGTGCAGTCTCTTGCCTGCCCCTCCCTATTCTGTTTTGACTCACTATTTGTATCCACTCCAAACTATCTCATCACTGTCATTGTTACTTAAAATAGATCATCACTGGTTGGTTTGGCGCCATGCGACTTTAGTCAGTGATGAGAGGGCAAATATCACA
This sequence comes from Triticum urartu, assembly GCF_003073215.2. Lineage (NCBI taxonomy): Eukaryota > Viridiplantae > Streptophyta > Magnoliopsida > Poales > Poaceae > Triticum > Triticum urartu. The sequence continues at coordinate 634,223,740 of NC_053026.1, forward strand.
TGCGGTGAGCATGTGAGTAACTACGCCCCAGGGCAAACCTTCGAGATACTACATTAGCTATACTAACGTTAACTCAAGTCCAAGCTCGGCCAAACCTTGGAACATATACGTTGGATAGGAGGCCAGGGAACTTATAATCGCTACAACCGTAGCTACGGCTCTGACGGTGAGGAGACCCATCCCGGATAGCTAATTTTGTGAGAAAATCTACCATAGGTTGACTCAAGTCCAAGCTCGACCCAAGCCAACATTTCCTTTGTTAAACAACATATTGTCACGTCATGTGTTGACATGTGCCATATAACTTCGGGGCAAGGGGTTAGCTTAAGTAGAAATAGATAGAAATCGGTTTAAGCATTGTTATCTCCTTGATTCTTTCTTCTCTTTCAAGAATGTAAACTCCTGTACGAACTCCCTTTGTACGGCATCAAGGGTTTAGCCCCTGCTCTATATAACACGCAGGCTCGGCCTCAAAACAGGTACGACGCTTCATAGAAAGTTTACATGGGTATCAGAGCCTCCTCTTCCTATCTCATCTAGCCAGCACGCTTCCCCGCCTTCGCTCCTGCCATGTGGTCTCCTCCGTGGCTTTCCCCCTGCCCCGCCTAAGTGGTCAGGTCACCGAGGAAGCTACCTGGACCAACTAACATATTGTGGGCGCACCAAGTGACGGCCGGCAGCTGAGGTGCTGGGGGGTCTTCGACTATGTCGAATGGATCCGCGCGGAAGCCCGTCCAAAAGGGTCCCCTGGTTCCAACCAATGGACAAAGACGGGAAGAACACTCTGGCGCCTAATCCCTCCATCAGAGTTGGTTAAAGAAGGTCAGGGCAGGTACTTGGATATCTGTTGATAACCTCTCCAAGGAAGTTCTCGTGCAGGTTACGTCCATCACCACGCCGCATGAGCTCTGGGCTGCCTCTGGCGAACATGTTTTCGTCCGCAGTCCCGATCACGGATCAACACATCCGGATCGCCCTCTCCAACGCGCAGAAGGGAACCCAGACGGTGGCGGCCTACTTCGCCCACATGCGCTCGTTCGCAAGATGAGCTCGCCGGCCGCTGAAAGCCCCTGGATGATGATGAGGCTGATCTCCTACATCACCGGCGGCCTCGACATGGACTACCAGCCGCTCGTGTCTTCTCTCGACGCGCGCCCTGCTTTTGAACCGGTAACCCTCGATGATCTCTTTGCCCAGATGAGTAATTTCGATCAGAGGGTTGCCCTCTTCCATAGCACCAACTCAGGCGGGGGATTCAAGTCCTCTGCAAACACTGTTGTTCGTGGTCGCGGTGGTGGATCCTCTCGCTATCGGGGACCAGCGCGCGCCAAGGGCAGGCAGCAAGGTGGAAACAGTGGCAGCAACCTCATCTCGCAACGGTGGCGGCCGCCCCTTCAACACCAACACCAGGGGCCGCCGCAACTCCACCTCCAAATCACGGCCTGACGCTGTGCGCTTCCAGATTTGTGGCAAGCTGGGGCACACGGTGCTGGACTGTTGGTATCGCTTTGATGAAGATGGTGAGTCCTCTAAAGATGAGAAAGTTGCTGCCGCAGCAGGTGGTTCCTACGACATCGACACAAACTGGTATGTGGATAGTGGTGCCACTAACCACATCACCGGTGAGCTGGAAAAGGTAACCATGCGTGAGAAGTACAGGGGCCAGGACCAAATCCATACTGGTGCAAACGGAGAAGGTATGAGGATTTGTCACGTTGGTCATTCAGTTATTAAAACCCCCACTCGCAAAATTCATCTAAGAAAAATTTTGCATGTTCCTAGTGCCTCGAAAAGCCTTCTCTCTGTTCATCGTATTGCTCTTGATAATCATGTCTTTCTTGAATTTCACCCCTTCTTCTTTTTGATCAAGGACCAGGTCACGAAGAAAATCCTATTTCGAGGTAGATGTGTTCGAGGGCTTTACCCGTTGATTCCGGAGATTAGAAGGTTCAATAAACAAGCATATGGTGTCACCAAAATTTCGTCAACTCGGTGGCACGAATCGGATTAGGACATGCTTCTTTTTCTTTAGTAGAACGAGTGCTTAGGAAAAATAAGCTCCCATATGTTGGTGAGCGTAGTTGTGAAACAATTTGTGATTCATGTCAGCGTGCTAAAAGTCATCAGTTACCTTATCCTATATCCACTAGTGTTTCTACCAAGCCATTGCAACTTATATTTTCTAATGTTTGGGGTCCTGCCCCCACCTCTGTTGGTAGACATTCATACTATGTTAGTTTTATCGATGACTATAGCAAATACACGTGGATTTATCTTCTTAAGAAACGATCCGATGTGTTCCAAGTGTTTCACAACTTTCAAGCACTCGTTGAACGCAAGTTCGATTCCAAAATCATTGCCCTCCAATCTGATTGGGGTGGTGAATACCGCAACTTGAATTCCTTTTTTCAACAAATAGGAATATCTCACCATGTTTCATGCCCTCATGCTCATCAGCAAAACGGGTCAGCTGAACGCAAGCACAGACATGTTGTAGAAGTTGGTCTTGCTCTTCTTGCAGGCACATCTATGCCTTTAAAATTCTGGGATGAAGCGTTTCTTGTTGCAGTTCATATTATTAATATGCTTCCCAGTCGTGTCATTAATAATGAAACTCCGATAGAGCGACTTTTTCATATCAAACCAGACTACACGTCTCTTCGTGTGTTTGGATGTGCTTGCTGGCCAAATCTTAGACCCTACAACAATAGGAAACTTATGTTTCGCTCCACCCAGTGCGTTTTCTTGGCTATAGCCCTCAACACAAAGGTGTAAAATGCTTAGATGTACCCACTGGTCGCATTTATATCTCTAGAGACGTGGTGTTCGACGAACATTTCCTTTTGCCGCATCTCCATCCAAATGCCGGGAGCCCTACTCAGAAGGAAATCCTCCTTCTACCATCTCATCTCACCAGTATTGATCATGGGGGGCATGATAATTGTAATGATCAACTACTGACTAATCCTCGTACTAATGATGTCTCTGAAGTTTGTGGTGCAACAGAAAAAAACAGCGATGAAATTGATGCAGAAATTGCCCAAAGTGGTCCTTATTTCATGTGTCCGGGGTGGGAGACAGATCGGGCGCAATCCAAGGCAAATCTTCCTCGGGATCGGCGTCATGCCTGCCTGGCTGCTCCCCTGCAAAATCTGCAGCAAGATCCGCCCCGGGATCGGGGCCATATCGGGCGCCCCGCGACAGCGACCGTGATCCGCCTCGCATCGCTTTGCGTGAATCCGGTGATGCCACGCGGAGCCCCGTCACGGAGCCAGCGCACACACGGTTCCTGGGCGAACCGCTCGTCTACACGCGGCGCACTGCACGTGCGGCCCCCGGCGCTGGATCCTGCAAGGATTCGGACAGGCCCACCTCATCATTGTTGCATGATGGGGCTGCTGGACCGCCAGGATTTTCTGCACCGCCTGGGTCGTCTTCGCCTTCACCAGTGGCCACAAAAGATCTGTCTCATCAAGTGGCATCAAGATCTATAGAGATAGATCGAGACGCCTCATTGGTGTTTCACAGAGTACGAACCTTTGCTGAACCGGCCACACCTCCACGGACAAGGCTTCAAAGGGGGGTAACTCAACCTAAGAATTACAAAACTATAGCTAAATTTGGACTGGCTTGCAGCACAGGTGAACCACATGATCTTACAGAAGCTCTCAGTGACTCGCGGTGGAAACATGCCATGGAAGAAGAATACATGGCTCTTCAGAAAAATAAGACATGGCATCTTGTTCCTCCTCGTCAAGGTAAAAACTTGATTGACTGTAAATGGGTTTACAGGATTAAGAGAAAATCCAATGGAAGTATTGATCGCTATAAAGCTAAACTCGTTGCAAAAGGCTTTAAGCAAAGGTACGGCATAGATTATGAGGATACTTTTAGTCCAGTTGTAAAGGATGCCACTATTCGTCTTGTCTTGTCTATTGCCGTATCTAGGGGTTGGAGCCTGAGACAGCTAGATGTACAGAACGCGTTCCTTCATGGTGTTCTGGAAGAGGAAGTGTTCATGAGACAACCTCCTGGGTTTGAAGATAAGAAAAGACCGTTCCATGTGTGCAAACTTGATAAAGCATTGTATGGACTAAAGCAAGCTCCTAGGGCATGGTATTCACGTTTAAGCACAAAGCTTCAAGCACTCGGTTTTGTTCCTTCCAAGTCTGATACTTCATTGTTTATTTACAACAAGTCAAACACTTCTGTATTTGTGCTTATCTATGTTGATGATATTATTGTCACAAGTTCATCCGATGAAGCAATATCAGGACTGCTAAAAGATTTAAAGTCTGAATTTTCTCTGAAGGATCTTGGAGACTTGCACTTTTTCCTTGGAATTGAAGTAAATAGAAGTGGTGATGATCTTCATCTCTGTCAAGAAAAATATGCATCAGATTTAGTTGCAAGAGCTGGTTTGCCGAACTGTAAGTCGTCTCCAACTCCTCTATCTAGTTCAGAAAAGCTTTCTCTCACAAAAGGGACACTCTTGGATCAAGAGAACAGCAGAAAGTACAGGAGTATGGTTGGCGCACTTCAATACCTGACTCTGACCAGGCCAGATATTTCTTTTGCTATCAATAAAGTATGCCAGTTTCTTCATGCACCCACCACTTCTCATTGGACAGCTGACATGCGCATTATTAGATATGTCAAAGATACTATTAGTGTTGGATTGACATTCACTAAGTCATCATCAACTCTTGTAAGGGCTTTTTCTGATTCAGACTGGGCAGGTTGTCTTGATGACAGGCGATCCACAGGTGGTTTTGCAGTATTCTTTGGGCCAAATCTCATTTCATGGTGTGCAAAGAAACAGGCAACTGTATCAAGGTCAAGTACAGAGGCAGAGTACAAAGCACTGGCAAATGCAACAGCTGAAATTATTTGGGTTCAGTCTATGTTAAAAGAACTTGGTATTTCATCACGTCAAGCTCCGTGCTTATGGTGTGATAACCTTGGTGCTACCTATCCTCTCTGCCAACCCAGTTTTCCATGCAAGAACTAAGCACATTGAAATAGATTTCCACTTTGTCAGAGAAAGAGTTGCTGCCAAGAAGTTGGAAATTCGCTTCATTCACTCCAAGGATCAAGTTGCAGATGGTTTTACCAAGGCATTGCCCACAAGAAATTTTGAAGAGTTCAAGCGTAATCTCAACTTAGGAAAGTTGTGATTAAGGGAGGATGTTAAACAACATATTGTCACGTCATATGTGTTGACATGTGCCATATAACTTCGGCAAGGGGTTAGCTCAAGTAGAGATAGATAGAAATCGGTTTAAGCATTGTTATCTGAATTCTTTCTTCTCTTCCAAGATGTAAACCTCCTGTACCGAACTCCCTTTGTACGCAATCAGGGTTTAGCCCCTGCTCTATATAAACACGCAGGCTCGGCCTCAACAGGCACGACGCTTCATAGAAGTTTACATCCTTGAATTCACTTTCCCCTTTCTCGTTTCCTTAAACTTGTCAAATGGTTGTATTTCCGTGATTCATTTAATGGGAAGGGGTTATGCCTGGTTAAAAAAAAGGTCAGCCCAATCCAACATTTGCCTTGGTTGCTGCCAATGTTTAAGAGAAGTTGGCTCCATCTCCGAAGATAAGTTTTCATTTGTCAAAGTTGTCGTCAATGCCGCTACAACTCAAAGTCGGCATTGCAAGCGAAGCCTCTATTGTAACCATTGCTTGGGGTAGACAATGTTACCACTATCATCATTGGCTCTGCGAAGTCATCATGTTCCCTGCTTGGTGATGTGCATCACCTATTGTGGGAATAGTTAAGTCCTACCTAAGGGCTCCCGTGTGGTCCTACATGGCATCTACGGGGCAAATAAAAGTTCAAGAAACTAGCCATGGTCAACAATTCAAAGAAGAGAAGAAACCCAAAAGTCAAAATATGGAAACCTAAGGGAAACAAGCTCGTCAGGTGGAGGGATGAACGGGCTCATCCACCATGGACCATTCACCACCCCCTCTGTAACGCCCCGGACACACCCGCCGGTGGTCGTTACTCCTGGCGGGATCTAGACTGGCCCCATAGATCAATACTAGTCTATTTTGCGCACTTTGTCCTCACTCGTGCGCACCCGGGAGCAACTTCCCGGTCGGTCACCCATCCTGAAACTACTCCAAGCTGAGCACGCTTAACTTTGGAGTTTTGTCCGAATGGGCTCACAGAAAAGAAGGAATTCCTTATTGATATGAGTAGTCTATCATCCCCAATAAGCCAGGCTATCACACCCTCCTCACTATATTCGTTATTTGCCAAGGATCCCTACATTACTACAATATTCCTCGGCATGGATGCGCTACTAAACACCTTCGCTAACGAGTGGGGAACTCATCATTCGAGAAGACGTATACGGAACACCAATGGGGTGAGCTGTGACAACTTGTCAGTGATGACACTTCCAGGGTGGGCAAGGAAGTCAGCTGCATACTGACAGGGTTCATTCTTTTTGCCTTTCTCTGGTAACTATAAAAGCAAGATGGTTATTGTCGCAAGTGATAGCATGTTTTGCATATCCCGTTAATACTAGCAGTTTCCCTACTCCAAATAGTCTATGCTGCTAGCTACTAGTAGTGCCTGGAAACTCCACTCCTAGCAGTGAAGCTCTAGTTGCATGGCCTAGCTGCTGATGAGGAGAAAATTTCATGCACATATTGAATGAGATATGTTCATCAATTAACCATAGGACAAAAGGGATCTACTCAGACATAATAGAGATGCAAGAAATCATCGGTAAATAATTCATAGCATCAAACACCATGTTTAAGTACGGGATTACAGAGGCTTGTGGGAGAGTGGAACACTTCATAGAGAAGGAGGAAGGTGATGGATACGGTTGTGAAGTTGATGCAAATGATGGTGGTGATGATGGGTTTAGGGTCAGGGGCACGCCCACCGCCTAACCCTAGGGCGTGCCCTATGAGCTTGTGGGTCCCACAAGCCTTCGTTTGCCCTAAGAACAACTCTATGAGTACCGTCTCATGGAGAAAAAAATCAGAGAGAAGGAACCATCACGTTTTACGATACGGAGGCACCGCCACCTCCTGTTCTTCATCGGGAGGGCTGATCTGGAGTCCGTTCGAGGCTCCAAAGGGTGGAATTCGTCGCCGTCGTCATCATTACCCTTCTCCATCAATAATTCCATGAAGCCCACCACCGGGAGTGAGTAATTCCTTCATAGGCTTGCTGGACAGTGTTGGAGTTGGATAAGACTTCTCATGTAATCAAGGCAATTTGTTAGGGCTTCAACACTAGTATCCACTATGTTATGAGATTAAAGTTGCTATGACTTTGCTATGCTTAATGCTTGTCACTAGGGCCCGAGTACCATGATTTCGAATTTGAACCATCTATGTTTCATGAATGTATTTGAGTTCTTGATCCTATCTGCTAGTTATATGCACTTGTTATTGTTCTGATCCGTAGACCCCAAAGTGACATAGTTGGGATACTCTCTGGGGATGACTGTAATTCAAGGGGTTCATGTATTCACCATGTGTTAATGCTTTGTTCCAGTTCTCTATTAAAAGGAGCGCTTACTATCCCTTAGTTTCCTTATGGGCCCCGGTGCCACGGGAGGGTAGGATAAAAGATGCCATGCAAGCTCTTATTATAAGCATGTATGACTATATACGAAGTACATGCCTACCTTACATTGCTGAATTAGAGCTATTGTGTATCGCTCTAGGTTGTGACTATTATATGATTGATATCATCCAGCACAAATATCTATCATTGATCCAATGCCTACACTTTTCTCATATTGGTATTTGCTAAGTTACTTTTGTTGCTACTGATGTTACAATCATCACAAATTGCTACTATTACTGTCCCTGTTACCATTGCTACTTTTGCGACTACTATCAAAACTATCATACTACCGTGCTAATAAACACTTTGCTACATAACTATAATTTCCCAGGTGTGGTTGAATTGACAACTCAACTGCTAAGGATCATATCATTGGCTCCCTTTGTGTCGAATCAATAAATTTGGGTGAAATACTACCCTCAAAGACTATCATGATCCCCTATACTTGTGGCTAATCAAAAGATCCTCTCTGATGACCCACAAGTATAGGGGATCAATCGTAGTCCTTTCAACAACTAAGAGTGTTGAACCCAACGAGGAGGAGAAGGAAATGACAAGCGGTTTTCAGGAAGGTAATGTCTGCAAGCATTGAAATTGTCGGTAATAGGTAGTTTGATAGATAGATAATTTATAACAAATAAAAATAGTAACAATAGGTACAGCAAGGTAGGCCAATCCTTTTTGTATCAAATGACATGCCAAAATAGTCTCTTATAGTAAGCAAAGCGTTCTTGAGGACACCTGGGAATTTCATCTAGTCACTTTCATCATGTTGATTTAATTCACGTTTGCTTTGATAATTTGATATGTGGGTGGACCGGTGCTTGGGTGTTGTTCTTACTTGAACAAGCCTCCCACGTATGATTAACCCCTCTCGCAAGCATCCGCAACAATGAAAGAAGAATTAAGATAAAATCTAACCATAGCATTAAACATATGGATCCAAATCAATCCCTTACGAAATAGCGCATAAACTAGGGTTCATGTTTCTGTGACTCTAGCAACCCATCATCTAATAACTACTCCACAATGCATTCCCTTAGGCCCAAAGATGGTAAACTTATTGGGGAACGTTGCATGGAAAACAAAAAATTTCTTACGCTCACCAAGACCAATCTAGGAGATGAACATCTACGAGAGGAGAGATTGGATCTGCATACGCTTGTAGATCGCTAAGCGGAAGCATTAAGAAACGCGGTTGATGTAGTCGAACGTCTTTGCGATCCAATCACGATCCGTCCCATGAATTCCGATCCAAGTACCAAACGGACGGCACCTTCGCATTCAACACACGTACAGCTTGATGACGCCTTCACCTCCTAGATGCAGTGAACGATGGCGAAGTAGTAGCTTGAGTCCTCGGCAGCATGACGGTGTGGTGGCGGCGGTGTTGGTGGAATCTCAACAGAGCTTCACTAATCACTACTGAGAGGAAGAGGGCTACGAGGGATATGAAGGGCAGCACCGTGGCGTGGAGATGTGCTCAAGAGGTACGGCTGCCCTCTCTCTACCTCTCTATATATAGGGGGAAGGAAGGAGGAGGGGGCGGCCCAGATCCCATCTAGGGGGCGGCGGCCACATGGGGGAAACCCTAGATGGGTTTTGGGCGCCTCCCCCCAGGAGCCTTGACCCCTAAGGCAAAGGGGTTGGCCACCCTAGGGGGCGCCCCCACCCCTTCTAGATATGTGGGATGGGGTGAGGGGGGCCCACAACCCCTTAGTGGGCTGGTTTCCCGCTCCCCTTGGCCCATGAGCCCCCCAACACTTGGCCCCCCCAAACCCCTTTCGGTCATGCTGGTCATCACCCGGTACCCCCGGAACAATTCCATACTCCACTACCCTTCGTCCTATATATCGATCTTCGCCTCCGGACCATTCCAGAGTTCCTAGTCATGTCCAGGAACTCATCCGGGACTCCGAACAACCTTCGGTAACCACCATAATGACTCAACTGTACTAATATCATCACCAAACGTTAAGTGTGTAACTGGGATACTCTCCGGGGATGACTGTAATTCAAGGAGTTCATGTATTCACCATGTGTTAATGCTTTGTTCCGGTTCTCTATTAAAAGGAGCAGTTAATATCCCTTAGTTTCCTTATGGGCCCCGGTGCCACGGGAGGGTAGGATAAAAGATGCCATGCAAGTTCTTATTATAAGCATGTATGACTATATACAGAGTACATGCCTACATTACATTATTGAATTGGAGCTATTGTGTATCGCTCTAGGTTGTGACTATTATATGATGAATATCATCCATCAGAAATATCTATCGTTGATCCAGTGCCTACACTTTTCTCATATTGGTATTTGCTAAGTTACTTTCGTTGCTACTGATGTTACAATCATCACAAATTGCTACTATTACTGTCCCTGTTACCATTGCTACTGCTGTGACTACTATCAAAACTATCATACTACTGTGCTACTAAACACTCTGCTACAGAAATATAATTTCCCAGGTGTGGTTGAATTGACAACTCAACTGCTAAGGCTCATATCATTGGCTCCCCTTGTGTTGAATCAATAAATTTGGGTGAAATACTACCCTCGAAGACTGTCGCGATCCCCTATACTTGTGGGTTATTAAGAGATCCTCTCTGATGACCCACAAGTATAGGGTATCAATCGTATTCCTTTCAACAAGTAAGAGTGTCGAACCCAACGAGGAGCAGAAGGAAATGACAAGCGGTTTTTCAGGAAGGTAATGCCTGCAAGCACTAAAATTGTCGGTAACAGGTAGTTTGATAGATAGATAATTTGTAACAAGTAACAATAGTAACAATAGGTGCAGCAAGGTATCCCAATCCTTTTTATAGCAAAGGACAGGCCAAAATAGTCTCTTATAGTAACCAAAGCATTCTTGAGGACACACGGGAATTTCATCTAGTAACTTTCATCATGTTGATTTGATTTGCGTTCGCTTTGATAATTTGATATGTGGGTGGACCGGTGCTTGGGTGATGTTCTTACTTGAACATGCCTCCCACGTATGATTAACCCCTCTCGCAAGCATCCACAACTATGAAAGAAGAGTTAAGATAAAATCTAACCATCGCATTAAACATATGGATCCAAATCAGCCCCTTACGAAATAGCGCATAAAATCGGGTTCAAGTTTCTGTGACTCTAGCAACCCATCATCTAATAACTACTCCACAATGCATTCCCTTAGGCCCAAAGATGGTGAAGTTGTTGGGGAATGTTGTATGGGAAACAAAAAATTTCTTACGCTCACCAAGATCAATCTAGGAGATGAACATCTACGAGAGAAGAGATTGGATATGCATATGTTTGTATATCGCTAAGCGGAAACATTAAGAAACACGCTTGATGTAGTCGAACGTCTTCGCGATCCAATCATGATCCTCCCGCGAACTCCGATCCAAGTGTCGAACGGACAACACCTCCGCATTCAACACATGTATGGCTTGATGACGCCTTCACCTCCTTGATCTAGCGAGCGATGGTGAAGTAGTAGCTCGAGTCCTCGACAACACGACGGCGTGGTGGTGACGATGGTGGTGGGATCTCAGCAGGAGCTTCACAAAGCACTACTGAGAGGAAGAGGGCTACGAGGGAGATGAAGGGCAGCGCCGTGGCATGGAGATGTGCTCAAGAGGTATGGCTACCCTCTCTCTGCCTCTCTATATATAGGGGGAAGGGATGAGGAGGGGGTGCCCCAGATCCCATCTAGGGGGGCGGCGGCCACAGGGGGGAAACCCTAGATGGGTTTTGGGTGCCTCCCCCAAGGAGCCTTGGCCCCTAAGGCAAACGGGTTGGCCGCCCTAGGGGGGCGCCCCCACCCCTTCTTGTTACGTCGGATGGGGTGAGGGGGCCCACAACCCATTATATAGTGGGCTGGTTTGCCCCCTTCCCTTGGCTCATGAGCCCCCCAACACTTGCCGGGGTCCCCCGAAACCCCTTTCGGTCATGCTGGCATCACCCTGTACCCCCGGAATAATTTCGGACTCCAATACCCTTCGTCCTATAGATCGATCTTCGCCTCGGGACCATTCCGGAGTTCCTTGTGATGTCCGAGAACTCATCCGGGACCCCGAACAACCTTCGGTAACCACGATAATAATGACTCAACTATACTTATATAGTCACCAAACGTTAAGTGTGTAGACCCTGCGGGTTCGAGAACTATGCAGACATGACCGAGACACCTCTACGGTCAATAACCAATAGCGGGACCTGGATGCCCATATTGGTTCCTACATATTCTACAAATATCTTATCGGTCGAACCTCGATATCAAGGATTCAACTATTCCCGTATGTTGTTCCCTTTGTCTATTGGTATGTTACTTGCCCGAGATTCGATCGTCAGTATCTCCATACCTAATTCAATCTCGTTACCATAAGTCTCTTTACTCGTTACGTAATACAAGATCCCGTGACTAACTCATTGGTCACATTGCTTGCAAGCTTATTGTGATGTTGTATTACCGAGTGGGCCCTGAGATACTTCTCCGTCATACGGAGTGACAAATCCTAGTCTTGATCCATGCCAACTCAACAGACACCCTCGGAGATACCTGTAGAGCACCTTTATAGTCACCCAGTTACGTTGTGACGTTTGGTACACACAAGGTACTCCTCCAGTGTCACTGATTTGCATGATCTCATGGTCATAGGAACATACACTTGACATGCAGAAAAACAATAGCAATAAACTTGACACGATCATATGCTATGCTTATGGTTTGGGTCTTGTCCATCACATCATTCTCCTAATGATGTGATCCTGCAAATGACAACTCATGTTCATGGCTAGGAAATCATAGCCATCTTTGATCAACGAGCTAGTCCGGTAGAGGCTTACTAGGGATATGTTGTTGTCTATGTATCCACACATGTATTTGACTTTCTAGTCAATACAATTATAGGATGGATAATAAAAGATTATCATGAACAAAGGAAATATAATAATAACCACTTTATTATTTCCTCTAGGGCATATTTCCAACAGAAGTGTCATGTAGTCCACATTCACATAGCACCACTAAGGGAATCACGACATACATATCATCAAAATATCAAACGGATATCAACTTCACATGATTACTTATGACGAGACTTCTCCCATGTCCTCAAGAACAAAATTAACTACCCACAAAACATATTCATGCTCAAGATCAGAGGGGTATTGAATATCATGATAGATCTGAGCATATAATCTTCCACCAAATAAATGGCTAGCATCAACTACAAGATGTAATCAACACTACTAGTCACCCACAGGTACCAGTCTAAGGTTTTCATACAAAGATTGAACACAAGAGTTGGACTACAGTTTTGAGATGAGATGGTGATGTTGAAGATGTTGATGTAGATTGGCCCTCCCATGATGAGAGGGTTGTTGGCGATGACGATGGCTTCGACTTCCCCCGCCGGGAGGGAAGTATCCCGGCGAAATCGCTCCGCGGGAGAGCAAAAGTGCTCCTGCCCAAGTTCTGCCTCGAGACGGCAGCGCTCCGTCCAGAAAGTCTTCTCCTCATTTTTTCTAGGTCAAAAGACCTTATATACCAGAAGATGCACACCAGAGGTGGGCCAGGCCCCCACTACCCAGCAAGGCGCGCTGATACGTCTCCATCGTATCCACTTTTCCAAACTCTTTTGCCCTTGTTTTGGACTCTAATTTGCATGATTTGAATGGAACTAACCCGGACTGACATTGTTTTTAGCAGAATTGCCATGGTGTTATTTATGTGCAGAAATAAAAGTTCTCAGATTGACCTAAAAATTTACGGAGAATTTTTGTGGAATATATAAAAATACTGGTGCAAGAATTAACAAGAGGGGGAGCGCCTAAAGGGCATGTGGTCCCCCTGGACCTCCTCCGACCCTAACTCCAACTCTATATAACCCTATTTGGGGAGAAAAAAAATCAAGGAGAAGGATTCATTGCATTTTACGATACGGAGCCGCCGCTGCCTCCTGTTTTTCATCAGGAGGGTTGATTTGGAGTCCCTTCGGGGCTCCATAGAGGGGGATTCATCGCCATCATCATCACCAACCTTCCTCCATCACCAATTTCATGATGCTCACCGCTGTGTGTGAGTAATTCCATCATAGGCTTGCTGACGGGTGATGGGTTGGATTAAATTTATCATGTAATCAAGTTAGTTTTGTTAGGGTTTGATCCCTAGTATCCACTATGTTCTGAGATTGATGTTGCTATGACTTTGCTATGCTTAATGCTTGTCACTAGGGCCCGAGTGCCATGATTTCAGATCTGAACCTATTATGTTTTCACGAATATATTTGTGTTCTTGATCCTATCTTGCAAGTTGTAGACACCTACTACGAGTTATGATCCGCATACCCCAAGGTGACAATAATTGGGATTCTTTCCGGTGATTACCGTAGTTTGAAGAGTTCACGTATTCACTAATTGCTAATGCTTTGTTCTAGTTCTCTATTAAAAGGATGCCTTAATATTCCTTAGTTTCCATTAGGACCCCGCTGCCACCGGAGGGTAGGACAAAAGATGGCATGCAAGTTCTTTTCCATAAGCACGTATGACTATATACGAAATACATGCCTACATTATATTGATGAATTGGAGCTAGTTCCGTGTCACCCTAGATTATGACTGCTACATGATGAATATCATCCAACATAATTATAAATGTCGATCCATTGCCTACGAGCTTTGGTATCTTTCAAATTCTTCATAGTGATCAACAGATATAAATCCCAAGTGTCTCAAAGAATAGAGCTATGCTCCCCGGCAACGGCGCCAGAAAAAGGCCTTCATAACCCACAAGTATGGGGGATCGCAACCGTTTTCAAGGGTAGAGTATTCAACCCAAATTATTGATTCAACACAAGAGGAGCCAAAGAATATTCATGAGTATGAACAATTGAGTTGTCAATTCAACCACACCTGAAAGCCTTAATATGTGCAACAAAGTACTCCCTCCGTCCGGAAGTACTTTTCATCAAAATGGACAAAAAGGGATGTATCTACAACTAAAATATGTCTATATACATCTCCTTTTATCCATTTTGATGACAAGTATTTCCAGATGGAGGGAGCATTTAGTAGCAAAGTACTATGGAAGTAATGGCAATGGAGGCGAAAGTAACAGTAGCAGTTTTGTAGCGATTGTAACAGTAGTAGCAACGAAAGTAACCTAGCAACGATGAACATGTGAAAAGCTTGTAGGCAATGGATCGGCGTTGAGAATTATGTTGGATGATATTCATCATATAACAATCATAACCTAGGGCCATACAAAACTAGCTCTAGTTCAAAAATATAAAGTAGGCATGTATTCTGTAAATAGTTATACGTGCCTATGGAAAAAGAAAAACTTTTACGAACTCTTTTGCTCTTGTTTACCAGGTTTTAAGCAAAGATCATGACTAACCATGTCAACAATCACTCTTAAAAATTATATTAACTCATATTAGTGGCATAATAAACTAGCGAGTAATGATAAGATATCCCAAATGCCAACACTTTGTCAAAACAATCATGATACAATATGACAATAGTGGTATCTCGCTAGCTCTTTCTGAGACTGCAAAACATAAATGCAGAGCACCTCCAAAGTTCAAGCAACGACTAAACATTGTAATTCATGGTAGAAAAGATCCAGTCATGATACATCCAATATTAACTATACACAATGGATGAGGATGACAATAGTGCTCTCAGATTTGGCGCTTATTTGGGAAGGTGTTGACTCAACATAAAAGTAAATAGATAGTCCCTTCATAGAGGGAAGCGGGGATTTGCAGCGGTGCCAGAGCTCAGGTTTTTAAAACAGAGATAAATGAAATTTTGAGGAATGCACGCTTCGTGTTTACATCACGATCGAAAGCTATCGATATCTTCCATGCTAAACACATTAGTGGCAGTTCCCAAGCGATAAAAGTAAAAGGTTTACTCCCCCTCCACCAACAAACACACTCCACGACTAGCCGAATCCACAGGTATCGTCCATACTAACATTATTCCTAGGGGAGTTTTGTTTAATTATTTGCAATTTTTGAATTCGGGACTCGGAATCCCCATTACCACCCCTCTCGTGCAAGGACGAGTGAATAAACACTCATCATGAGAATAACCCGCTTAGCATGGAAGATACCGACTACCCCCTGTCGATCTATGAACAATCCAGGCACACAAAATAGATGTTTATTTGAAGTTTTTAGAGGTGGCACATGCAAATTTACTTAGAACGGCAGGGTAATACCGCATATAGGTAGATATGGTGGACTCATCCAGAATAAATTGAGTTTTACGATTTTGATGCACAAGCAGTAATTCCGCTTAGTACTGGCGAAGGCTAGCAAATAGGTTGAGAAGCGGCCTGCTAGAGAGCGAAAACGTTCATGAACATGCATTATGAATAATGAACATTGGATACTAGCATGAGTAGGATATGGACACCACGAACATAAATATCATAGAGGCTATGTTGGTTTTGATTCAACTACATGCATAAACATGTGTCAGGCCAAGCCACTTGAAACATTCAGAGGAGGATACCATATCATCATACCACATCACAATCACTTTAATGCAATGTTGACACCCAAGATAAATCATTATCTACTCCTAGCTACTTAAGCATGGCATGAGAAACTATAATCTCTAATTATCATTGCAAACATGTTTGATCATAATAGGCTGAATCATGGATACTAGGTTAAACATATTTACAAAAATAGAACAAGTCGAGTTCATACCCGTTTCTCTCTGTCACAGCCAGTTCATCAAATATCGTCATTATTGCCTTTCACTTGCACGACCGAATGGTATGAAAATAATAATAATAATAGTGCAAGAGTGCCATGGACTAAGCTGGAATCTACAAACATTTTATTCAAGAGGAGAAGACAAGGCAATTTGGGCTCCTTGTTAGATCAATAATAATGCATATGAGAGCCACTCAACATTTTCATCGTGGTCGTCTCCTTGGTATGACTAGATAAAAAGAAAAGAAGTTCAGAGAAACACACTGAGATATTTTTGGAGTTTTTTAGTTTTTCTAGAGTTAAGCGAATTAAAAGGAAGAAAAACAAAAATGAGAAAACCTATTTACACGGGAAAGCTCCCAACAAGCTAAAAGAAGAATCGAGAATTTTTTTGGGGTTTTATTTTAATACTACTATTAATTAAACTAGAAAGAAAAACCGAAAAGAAGCAAGAAATATTTTTGGGTTTTCTTAAAGTTTTGCAAACACCCAAGAAAGCGAGAAAATAAATCTAGCATGGATAATGCAATGAAAAAGTGTAAACACTGACAAATGGAATGAAATGTGTGAGCATGAATATAAGTTCGGTGGAAACACGTACTCCCCCAAGCTTAGGCTTTTGGCCTAGCTTGGTAATCATCATTTGCGGCATGCGTAGTAGTTAGAGTGGTAGCTCACAGAGGCTCTTGGTGCAGCCTCCTCAACCCGCCGAGCAACCACAACCTCTGCGTTGCGTGCGCCGACCTCGCTCTCAATAACATAATACCTTCCTTTCCTGTGACAATCAAAGAGAGAAGGCGCAAGAAAAAAGGTGTACACTATGGAAACTTTATTGAACTTATTGAACAACAGGTTATAAGTATAATGAGTGATCTCGCCCTTAAGGAACTTATGGCGCTTCGTAGCCTCAATGTCTAAGTACTAAGTAGGTAGGATGGGGTCAGTAGGCCAAAGTGATACACCAAGCTCCCTTGCTAAACGTGAAGCATAAATCCTACCATAAAAATATCCACTACCAGCGTTGTGCTGCAATCTGCGTGCAAGAATCGCTGCAAGGTTATAACATTTGACACCGGTGAGATCAGTGTGTATGAGCCTCAAGTCAGGAGCACATAGTGTACTACAGTCTTGTTTTCCTATGATGCATTTTCCATTAAACAGTGCAAAGTATGGAATTGATGGGAAATGAATACTTTTTATTCTACCTTGTGTCACCCTTCTATTCTCACCATAGCAAAGACTAGCCAAAAATGACTCATACTCAGACCTTGGTGGTTCGTCCAACGAATCCCAAAATGGAATTTTACACACACACCACTAAACACGTCTAGTGGCATGGTGATCGAAAGTTCATAAAGTTTAAATGAAACTATAGACTCATGAGGATGAAATTTAAACTCTTTAGTAAACGGTTCTGTGAGACTGAGATGATGGTTGCACTTATCTTAAATGTAGGGACCGAGCTCGGCATTGTGAACATATTGATCAAATTCTTCTTTAATACCTACCATCATCATGAAATAGCCGCACGGTGATGACCCACAAGTATAGGGGATCTATCGTAGTCCTTTCGATCAGTAAGAGTGTCGAACCCAACAAGGAGCAGAAGGAAATGATAAGCGGTTTCCAGCAAGGTATTCTCTGCAAGTACTGAAATAAGTGGTAACAGATAGTTTTGTGATAGGATAATTTGTAACGAGCAACAAGTAACAAAAGTAAATAAAGTGCGGCAAGGTGGCCCAATCCTTTTTGTAGCAAAGGACAAGCCTGGACAAACTCTTATATAGAGAAAAGCGCTCCCGAGGACACATGGGAATATCATCAAGCTAGTTTTCATCACGCTCATATGATTTGCGTTCGGTACTTTGATAATTTGGTATGTGGGTGGACCGGTGCTTGGGTACTGTCCTTACTTGGACAAGCATCCCACTTATGATTAACCTCTATTGCAAGCATCCGCAACTACAACAAAAGTATTAAGGTAAACCTAACCATAACATGAAACATATGGATCCAAATCAGCCCCTTACGAAGCAACGCATAAACTAGGGTTTAAGCTTCTATCACTCTAGCAACCCATCATCTACTTATTACTTCCCAATGCCTTCCTCTAGGCCCAAATAATGGTGAAGTGTCATGTAGTCGACGTTCACATAACACCACTAGAGGAGAGACAACATACATCTCATCAAAATATCGAACGAATACCAAATTCACATGACTACTAATAGCAAGACTTCTCCCATGTCCTCGGGAACAAACGTAACTACTCACAAAGCATAAACATGTTCATAATCAGAGGGGTATTAATATGCATATAGGATCTGAACATATGATCTTCCACCAAATAAACCAACTAGCATCAACTAGAAGGGGTAATTAACACTACTAGCAACCCACTAGCACCAATCCGGACTTGGAGACAAGAATTGGATACAAGAGATGAACTAGGGTTTTGAGAGGACATGGTGCTGATGAAGATGTTGATGGGGATTGCCCTCTCCCGATGAGAGGAGCATTGGTGATGACGATGGCGATGATTTCCCCCTCTGGGAGGGAAGTTTCCCCGGCAGAATAGCTCCGCGAGAGCCCTAGATTGGTTCCGCCGAGGTTCCGCCTCGTGGCGGCGGAGTTTCGTCCGATAAGATGGCTTGTTATTTTTCCTCATCGAATGACCTCATATAGTAGAAGATGGACGTCGAAGGGCCACCTGGGGGCCCATGAGGTAGGGGGACGCGCCCAGGGGTAGGGCGCGCCCCCACCCTCGTGGGCAGGGTGTGGCCCCCCTGGTGAACTTCTTGCTCTAAGTATTTTTTATATATTCGGAAAACGTCTTCCGTGAAGTTTTAGGACTTTTGGAGCTATGCAGAATAGGTCTCTAATATTTGCTCCTTTTCCATCCCAGAATCCCAGCTGCCGGCATTCTCCCTCTTTATGGAAACCTTGTAAAATAAGAGAGAATAGGCATAAGTATTGTGACATAATGGGTAATAACATCCCATAATGCAATAAATATCGATATAAAAGCATGATGCAAAATGAACGTATCAACTCCCCCAAGCTTAGACCTCGCTTGTCCTCAAGCGAAAGCCGAAATCGAAAAATATGTCCACATGTTTAGAGATAGAGGTGTCGATAAAATAAAATACGGACATGAGGGCATCATGATCATTCTTAGAACAACAACTTATATAATTCTTATCATATGATTTCTTATGCTAGAGTAATAATTTAGTCACAATTTCAAGTATGAATCGTAAACTTCATTGAAAACTAACAAACTATAATCTCAGTCATTGGAGAAATTGCAATTTATCATAACATGGGAAAGAGTCAACATATAAGAGCTTTTCAGCAAGTCCACATACTTAACTATCATATAGTCTTTCACAATTGTTGACACTCATGCAATACTTATGGGTATGGAGTTTTAATCAGACACAGAGAAAGATAGGGGCTTATAGTTTTGCCTCCCAACGTTTTACCTCTAGGGTAATGTCAAAAATAATAGTTCATGAAAACTCACATCCAATTAGCCATATATACCAGGATCTTTCCAACATACTGTGCTTACCAAAGGATGAAGTGTAAAAAGGAAGGGTGAAGACCACCATGACTGTTATGCAAGGTAGGAGATAAAAGTAAAAGATAGGCCCTTCGCAGAGGGAAGCAGAGGTTGTCATGCGCTTTTATGGTTGGATGCACAAAATCTTAATGCAAGGGAACGTCACTTTATATTGCCACTTGTGATATGGACCTTTATTATGCAGTTTGTCGCTTTTATTTCTTCCATATCACACGATCGTATACAGTTTATTTTCTCCCACACTAATAAGTCATACATATTTAGAGAGCAATTTTTACTGCTTTGCACCGATGACAACTTACTTGGAGGATCTTAGTCAATCCATAGGTAGGTATGGTGGACTCTCATGGCAAAACTGGTTTAAGGGTATTTGGAAGCACAAGTAGTATCTCTACTTGGTGTGATGAATTTGGCTAGCATGAGAGGGAAAGGCAAGCTCAACCATGTTGGATGATCCATGACAATATAATTTGTCTCATATGTAAGAAAACATAACCCATTATGTTGTCTTCCTTGTCCAACATCAACTCTTTAGCATGTCATATTTTAATGAGTGCTCACAATCATAAAGGATGTCCAAGATAGTATATCTATATGTGAAGACATCTCTTTCTTTATTACTTCCTATTAATTGCAACGATGACCAAAACTATGCTTGTCAACTCTCAACAACTTTTATTCATCATACTTTTTCTATGTGAGCTCATTACTCTCCATAAGACTCACATGATCTCTTTGTTTCTTTTTATTTCTTTCTCTTTTCTTTTATTCACTTAGGATCATGGCAAAATAATCAAGCCCCTGACTCAACACTAATCTTTATTATATAGCTCACGGACTCTATTACGTAGAAGAATTATAAAAGCAAAACTCACAACTAGATCATACTAAGAACTTTTATTCTACTAGATCAAGATATTACCAAAAGGATAGAACTAAGAAAAACGGTAAAGGTAAAAGTGATGGTGATACAATACCGGGGCACTCCCCCAAGCTTGGCAGTTGCCAAGGGGAGTGCCCATACCAGATACTCAATTCTTCTTTGTTGGTGGAGATGGTGGTGATTTTGTTGATGGCGTAGGCTTGTTGTCCTTCTTCCAAGGCATAGGCTCACCATCATAGAAGGATGACCGAGTCTCCTGAAACCTCAAATCTGCAGCTAAACTCATCCTCTTGAATCTATATTCATACTCATAGTTTTGATTTTGCAGGTCATAGATCTGGGCTTGGAGGTTCTCGTTTTTCTCATGAAGCTTGAAGATGGCGTCCCCAATGTCCTTCACGTCCAGCTTGTGGTTGTTGGTGAACTCCGTGATCATAATGTGATTGGAATCGAGTTCATGCTCCACCATCTCCTGACACTTGAAAACTTGTTGTTCCAATGTCTCAAGCCTTGCCTCCGTGCTTCCGGTCTTCCTTGGTCCCTCAGCATCGCGGACGTGCAACAATCCCTCACGCATCTCAATGGTTTGAGGGTGTTACAGCACTTCTGCGAGGTAGGGGTTGATGACCTTCTCAAAGGACTAGTCCTTGGCGGTTCTTGAAGACGACATGACGACCTGGATCTGTCAGAAAAACAGCTCGAAACAAAAACAGGGGATTTTTGCGTGATACGGGAGTCAAAACCTACGGGAGATTATATAATGAATTTTTACCCACCAAAATATGTGTCGTGTAAGAAAACGGAGTCCGGAAAGCGCACGAGGTGCCCACGAGGTAGGGGGCGCGCCCAGGGGGGTAGGGCGCGCCCTCCACCCTCGTGTCCTTCCCGGACTGCTTCTTATTTTTTTATTTTTCTAAATATTCCAAAATGGAGAGATATTGCCTTAAAAACTGTTTTGGAGTCGGTTTCAATAACATTGGTTTTCTTTAAACAACTTATTCCTTTTCGGAGGCTGAAACGTTCCGGAAAGTGTCCCTTATGTATTCCTCCGGGGTTACGGTTTCAATAACATTGGTTTCAATATTTATGGGATTACCTGAGATATAATGTTTGATTCTTTGACCGTTCACCACCTTCAGATTTGTGCCTTCGAAGTTGTTGATTTTTATGGCACCAGAACGATAGACCTCCTCGATAACGTAAGGGCCTTCCCATTTAGAGAGAAATTTTCCTGCAAAAAATCTTAAACGAGAGTTGTATAGCAATACATAGTGACCTACATTAAACTCAAGCTTTTGTATCCTTTTATCATGCCATCTTTTAACTTTTTCTTTAAACAACTTGGTATTTTCGTAGGCTTGGGTTCTCCATTCATCGAGTGAGCTAATATCAAATAACCTCTTCTCACCGGCAAGTTTAAAATCATAATTGAGCTCTTTAATAGCCCAATATGCCTTGTGTTCTAGTTCAAGAGGTAAGTGACATGCTTTTCCATAAACCATTTTATACGGAGACATACCCATAGGATTGTTATATGCAGTTCTATGGGCCCATAATGCATCATCAAGTTTCTTGGACCAATTCTTTCTAGATCTATTAACAGTCTTTTGCAAAATTAATTTGAGCTTTCTATTACTCAATTCTACTTGACCACTAGACTGAGGATGATAAGGAGATGCAATTCTATGATTAACATCATATTTAGCAAGCATTTTACGAAAAGCACCATGAATAAAATGTGAACCACCATCAGTCATTAAATATCTAGGGACTCCAAATCTTGGAAAAATAACTTCTTTAAGCATTTTAATAGAAGTGTTATGATCAGCACTACTAGTTGGAATAACTTCTACCCACTTAGTAACGTAATCAACAGCAACTAAAATATGTGTATATCCATTAGAGGAAGGAAAGGGTCCCATATAGTCAAAGCCCCAAACATCAAATGGTTCAATAACAAGTGAATAATTCATAGGAATTTCTTGACATCTACTAATTTTAGCAATTCTTTGACATTCATCGCAAGATAAGACAAACTTACAGGCATCCTTGAAGAGAGTAGGCCAATAAAAACCAGATTGCAATACCTTATGTGCAGTTCTATCTCCAGCATGGTGTCCTCCATAAGCTTCGGAGTGACACTTGCGTAGGATCTGTTCCTGTTCATGCTCAGGTACACAACATCTAATAACACCATCTACTCCTTCTTTATAAAGATGTGGGTCATCCCAAAAGTAATGCCTCAAATCATAGAAGAACTTTTTGTTTTGCTGGTATGTGAAACTAGGTGGTATAAACTTAGCAACAATGTAATTAGCATAATCAGCATACCATGGAGCAGTATGAGAAGCATTTATGACATTTCAATGCTCATCAGGAAAGCTATCATCAATAGGAAGTGGGTCATCAAGCACATTTTCTAACCTAGACAAGTTGTCTACAACGGGATTCTCAGCTCCCTTTCTATCAACAATATGTAAGTCAAATTCTTGTAGCAAGAGAACCCATCTAATAAGTCTAGGTTTAGCATCTTTATTTTCCATAAGATATTTAATAGCAGCATGATCAATGTGAATAGTTACTTTAGAATCAACAATATAAGGTCTGAACTTATCACAAGCAAATACAACTGCTAAGAATTCTTTTTCAGTAGTAGCATAATTTCTTTGAGCATTGTCTAGGGTTTTACTAGCATATTGAATAAGATTTAATTTCTTATCAACTCTTTGCCCTAGAACATCACCTACAACATAATCACTAGCATCACATATAATTTCAAAGGGTAAATTCCAATCAGGCGGCTAAACAATAGGTGCAGAGATTAATTCTTTCTTAAGAATTTCAAATGCTTCTACACAATCTTCATCAAAGACAAATGGTATATATTTTTGTAATAAATTAGTCAGAGGCCGAGAAATTTTTGAGAAGTCCTTAATGAAACTCCTATAAAATCCGACGTGACCAAGGAAACTTCTTATACCTTTGATGTCCTTGGGGCATGGCATCTTTTCAATAGCATCAACCTTGGCTTTATCAACCTCAATACCTCTTTCAGAAACTTTGTGCCCCAAGACAATACCTTCATTAACCATAAAGTGGCACTTTTCCCAATTCAAGACAAGATTAGTTTCTTCACATCTCTGCAAAACTCGATCAAGGTTGCTCAATCAATCATCAAAAGAAGATCCATAGACAGAGAAATCGTCCATGAAAACCTCACAAATCTTTTCACAAAAGTCAGAGAATATAGCCATCATGCATCTTTGAAAGGTAGCAGGTGCATTACATAGACCAAAAGGCATACGTCTATAAGCAAAAGTACCAAAAGGGCAAGTAAAAGTAGTCTTTGATTGATCTTTGGCTGACACAGGTATTTGAGAGAAACCAGAATAACCATCTAGAAAGCAAAAATGTGTATGTTTGGATAATCTTTCTAGCATTTGATCGATAAAAGGTAATGGGTATGATCCTTTTTAGTAGCCTTATTTAATTTGTGGAAATCAATTACTAGCCTATAACATGTAATAATTGTTTGAGGAATCAATCCATCTTTATCATTAGGAACGACAGTAATACCTCCCTTCTTAGGGACACAATGGACAAGACTTACCCACTGACTATCAGCAACGGGATAAATTATACCTGCCTCAAGAAACTTTAGTATTTCTGTTCTTACCACTTCTTTCATTTTAGGATTCAGCCGTCGTTGATGATCATGAACTGGTTTAGCATCTTCTTCCAAATTAATTTTATGTTGACATAGAGTGGGACTAATGCCCTTAAGATCATCAAGAGTATGCCCAATAGCAGCACGGTGCTTCTTCAGAGTTTTCAATAATCTCTCATCCTCATGCTCTGAAAGGTTAACACTAATAATAACATGATATATCTTTTTCTTATCAAGCTAAGCATATTTAAGAGTATCAGGTAACGGTTTAAGCTCAAACACGGGATCACCCTTGGGTGGAGGAGGATCCCCTAGGATTTCAACAATCAAATTGTTTTTCAGAATAGGTTCCTGTTTAAAGAATACTTCGCTATTTCCCTTCTTTCATTCATAAACATATCATTTTCATGGTCTAGCAAATATTGTTCTAAAGGATCACTAGGAGGTACGGCAATATAAGCAGGAGCAATAATTTCATCCTTACTAGGTAATTCTTCTTCACGGTGTTGTCTACTAAATTTAGAGAAATTAAATTCATGAGTCATATCATCTAAACCGATAGTAACAACATCCCTTTTGCAATTTATGGTAGCATTAACAGTGTTTAAGAAGGGTCTACCAAAATAATGGGACAAAAGCTATCTTGTGGGGAACCAAGAACAAGAAAATCAGCAGGATATTTAGTTTTCCCACACAAGACTTCAACATCTCTAACAATTCCCATTGGTGAAATAGTATCTCTATTGGCAAGTTTAATTGTGACATCAATATCTTCTATCTCAGCAGGTGCAATATCATGCATAATTTCTTTCTATAAGGAATAAGGTATTGCGCTAGCACTAGCACCCATATCATATAAGCCATGATAACAATGATCTCCTATTTTAACAGAAATAACAGGCATGCCTAGCACAGGTCTGTTTTTACCTTTAGCACAAGGTTTAGCAATTCTAGCAATCTCATCAAGGAAATGAATAACATGCCCATCAATATTATTAGACAAGAGATCTTTAACAATAGCAATATCAGGTTCAACTTTAATTTGCTCATGAAGTGTATAAGTTTTAATATTGCTTTTACGAACCACAGTTGAAGCTTTAGCATAATCCTTTATCCTAACAGGAAAAGGTGGTTTCTCAACATAAGAAGTAGGAACAATAGGATCATTATAAGTGACAATATTTTCTTCAACTTTAATAGGTGCAGCTAATTTTACTTATATGGGAGGATGATATTTAAACCACTTATCCTTGGGGAGATCAACATAAGTAGCAAAAGATTCACAGAAAGAAGCTACTATCCCAGAGTCAAGTCCACATTTAGTTCTAAATTTACGGAAAACACTAGTGTCCATAAAAGATTTAACACAATCAAACCTAGGTGTCACACCTGACTCCTTACCTTTGTCGAGGTCCCAATCTTCAGAGTTGCGTTTAATTCTTTCCAATAAATCCCATTTGAATTCAATAGTCTTCATCATAAAAGAGCCAGCACAAGAAGTATCAAGTATGGTGTGATTGTTATCAGAAAGCCGAGCATAAAATTTTTGAATAATCATTTTTCTTGAGAGCTCATGATTGGGGCATGAATATAACATTGATGTAAGCCTCCCCCAAGCTTGAGCGATGCTTTCTCCTTCACGAGGACAAAAATTATATATATAATTGCGATCATGATGAACAAGATGCATAGGATAAAACTTCTGATGAAATTCCAATTTCAATCGTTTGTAGTTCCATGACCCCATATCATCACATAGCCTATACCATGTCGATGCATCTCCCTTCAAAGATAAAGGGAAGACCTTCTTCTTAACAACATCTCCGGGTACACCTGCAAGCTTAAATAATCCACAAACTTCATCCACATATATTAGATACTCATCAGGATATTTTGTTCGATCTCCTAAAAAGGGATTAGCTAGCAGTTTTTCTATCATACCCGAAGGAATTTCAAAGCAGACATTCTCATTTTCAGTAGGTTCAGTAGGTTGAGGAGCAACTCTTTGCTCTACTGGTCGGGGTGAAGATACCCCGAACAAGCCCCTCAGAGGATTACTTTCCATAGTAACAAGTGACAGTAAATTTCAGCACACTATATAAATTTTTCCTTACCAAATTCCACCTACCAAAGGTGCTTCACTCCCCGGCAACGGCGCCAGAAAAGAGTCTTGATGACCCACAAGTATAGGGGATCTATCGTAGTCCTTTCCATAAGTAAGAGTGTCGAACCCAACGAGGAGCACAAGGAAATGATAAGCGGTTTCCAGCAAGGTATTCTCTGCAAGTACTGAAATAAGTGGTAACAGATAGTTTTTTGATAGGATAATTTGTAATGAGCAACAAGTAACAAAAGTAAATAAAGTGCAGCAAGGTGGCCCAGTCATTTTTGTAGCAAAGGACAAGCCTTGACAAACTCTTATATAGAGAAAAGCGCTCCCGAGGACACATGGGAATATCATCAAGCTAGTTTTCATCACGCTCATATGATTCGCGTTCGGTACTTTGATAATTTGGTATGTGGGTGGACCGGTGCTTGGGTACTGTCCTTACTTGGACAAGCATCCCACTTATGATTAACCTCTATTGCAAGCATCCGCAACTACAACAAAAGTATTAAGGTAAACCTAACCATAACATGAAACATATGGATCCAAATCAGCCCCTTACGAAGCAACGCATAAACTAGGGTTTAAGCTTCTATCACTCTAGCAACCCATCATCTACTTATTACTTCCCAATGCCTTCCTCTAGGCCCAAATAATGGTGAAGTGTCATGTAGTCGACGTTCACATAACACCACTAGAGGAGAGACAACATACATCTCATCAAAATATCGAACGAATACCAAATTCACATGACTACTAATAGCAAGACTTCTCCCATGTCCTCGGGAACAAACGTAACTACTCACAAAGCATAAACATGTTCATAATCAGAGGGGTATTAATATGCATATAGGATCTGAACATATGATCTTCCACCAAATAAACCAACTAGCATCAACTAGAAGGGGTAATTAACACTACTAGCAACCCACTAGCACCAATCCGGACTTGGAGACAAGAATTGGATACAAGAGATGAACTAGGGTTTTGAGAGGACATGGTGCTGCTGAAGATGTTGATGGGGATTGCCCTCTCCCGATGAGAGGAGCATTGGTGATGACGATGGCGATGATTTCCCCCTCCGGGAGGGAAGTTTCTCCCTCGTGGCGGCGGAGTTTCGTCCGAGAAGATGTCTTGTTATTTTTTCCTCATCAAAAGACCTCATATAGTAGAAGATGGACGTCAGAGGGCCACCAGGGGGCCCATGAGGTAGGTGGGCGCGCCCAAGGGGTAGCGCGTGCCCCCACCCTCGTGGGCAGGGTGTGGCCCCCTGGTGAATTTCTTGCTCTCAATATTTTTTATATATTCGTAAAACGTCTTCTGTGAAGTTTCAGGACTTTTGGAGCTGTGCAGAATAGGTCTCTAATATTTGCTCCTTTTCCAGCCCAAAATCCCAGCTGCCGGCATTCTCCCTCTTTATGGAAACCTTGTAAAATAAGAGAGAATAGGCATAATTAATGTGACATAATGTGTAATAACAGCCCATAATGCAATAAATATTGATATAAAAGCATGATGCAAAATGGACGTATCAGACGGCCATAAGCATGATTTGGTGGTGGCATCCCGTATTGAACTGGCACTTGGTTCAACATAAGACTGACGGGTTGAGCCACTACTAGAAGATGCCTATTAGGACCTTGACCTCAAAGAACTCCTTCCAAAGAGGTTCATCATATTTGCGTACAATTTTCTGAAGAAAAAAATTTGGGTCACAAAATGTTTGTCAACAAAACTTCACAAGATTCATAGTAACTACTCATAAGCATGCATAGAGGCTATATTGAGGATTCAAACTACATAGGACTCTAAGAATTCAACATGCAAGCTCATCTACAGTAGCACCAAGAGTAGCTAATTATTCAAAATATAGTCCACTAAAGCAAAAACTAATTCAACCAAAGGAGGAGTCACATACCAAGTAGCAATCCCCCAAAACATTTTTGAAAACGAAGCTTCGAGGAAAGAGATCGAAATCCGCGGGTTTGAGAGCAATAACACGAGAGAGAGAGAGCAATGGTGATTTTTTTTCTGGAGGTAGGTGGTGACTGTCGGTGTCAAAACCGGCCGATCTCGGGTAGGGGGTCCTGAAATGTGCGTCTGAGGATAGAAGGTAACATGAGACAAAGGGGACACGATGTTTACCCAGATTCGGGCCCTCTCAATGGAGGTAAAACCCTACTTCCTGCTTGATTGACTTTGATGACTATAGGGGTTACAAGAGTTGATCTACCTCGAGATCGCAATGGCTAAACCCTAGATGTCTAGCGTATATGAATTCTGATAGCCTCTATGGATTAAACCCTCCGGTTTATATAGATACCGGAGGGGCCTAGGGTTGTACATAGTCAGTAAACAGAGGAAGGAAACTATACATCCGGAAGCCAAGCTTGCCATCCACACAAAGGAGAGTCCTATCCAAACACGGGGGAAGGTCTTCTACCTTGTATCTTCACGGCCCACCAGTCCGGCCCATAACACACGACCCGGACACCCAAGGATCCCCTAATCCAGGACTCCCTCAGTAGCGGCCGAACTTGCCTTCAATGAAGATGTAGTATCCGACTTATGTCTTCGGCTTTGCAAGGCGGGTTCTTAATTATACTTCGGACTAACGACAGTCCGGCTTCGACCTTGATGTTTCTATCTTTTATGATTCCTCCCTTTTGCCACTTCGATTTCTGCACGTCGGGCGAATACGAACGGTCCATGTCTTTTTGCAAATAAGCCCCTCACCGCGCTCGGTTGGCATCTATATAAGGAGATGTAGATCCCCAAATGCCATCTCACACCGCGCAAAAGGAAAACCATCAATATTAGCCACAAACAAAGCTCTCCAACATGGCCAGCGCCCCAGGCTCCTCTTCGCGCCCTCATGGACCTCAAGAGGGTGATTGGCAAAGTTGCTCCGTGCCTCATCTTCAGCTGAGCCGTCTCCAGACGCAGGGCTATCTCCCCCTCGCAGATCTAGTCCCTGTTCGATCGGGATTGGCCTCAATCGGCAATGATGTGATGGCTGAGAATTTCCCCAACCCCAATAAGGAGGAGAGAGTGTGCTTCATCCCATTCCTGCTGCGGGGCCTAGGATTTCCAATCCATCCCTTTCTCAGGGCCTATTCAAATTTTACGACATCCAACTGCACAACATTACCCCAGGTTCGATTCTGCACATCTCAGGTTTCATTGCCCTTTGCGAACTGTTCCTCAACATTGAGGCCCATTTTGAATTATGGAAGAAGTTCTTGTGCCTCATTCCCCGCCATCGAGGAGGCTCCATATTTGAAGTGGGCAGCGCCGAAGTATGGCGCATAGCCGGGTCCGGATACCCCATTGGAACTCCCAAAGAGGTATACCCACAGTGGTCTTCAGAATGGTTCTATATGGACGATGTCCCACTGCCGGACCCCGTACGACGCGGCCTTCCTAAATTTTCCAGTGCTCCTTTAAAGAAGCGCCTCAACTAGCGTCCCCGAAGTCCCAAGGAGGAGGATAGTGCCGAGATAAAGAGGTTGGTCAGCAAGGTTAGGTTGCTAGCCCATACCGAGCTCACGATAGTCGAGATCATGGCTATTGCGATAAAGAGGTATGTCCAGCCTCTCCAATCCATAGTAACTCCCTTATGGTGTTACAATGGAGAAGATGAAGCGTCCCGCTATAGAGGGAAGGGTCCAGATAACCCATCCGAACTGGCCACAATCTTGGCCGATCTGTATAACGGTGAGAAAGTAGATTTTCTCCGGTTAAATTGCCGGGAAGGCTATTCCATGTACAACCCCATTGAATGGGTAAGATTTCAACCGTCGGTGTTATTTTATTTGCTATTACAGATACTAATCATTTTTCCCTTTGTTGCCACAAATAGTCATGGAGGAAGATGACCGAGGACATCCACTATCCCGCTCCACAGCCAAAGGATCATAACCATGATGAAGACCCTGGATTTTGCGAGGATCCAAACATGTATAGAGTTCGATGATGGGGTATTTTATCAAGTGAGCCTTGACGGCTCGGAAGTGGCTATCACCACTGACTACCCCCGCCTCTATCCCTTCTGCATCGTGAGTATTCGGAGGTCTCTTATAAGGAAATCCCTATTTGTATTTTTATCTGTTGTACCGATCCGGATTTTAATAGGATCGACACTCTAGGGACCGTACCTCCTCAAGGGCGGCCCCTACGCAAGGTCGTCATTCAAAATGAAAAGGGATCGGGAGTGCTGCCGAAACCTCACAGTCTTCCAAGAGGTATGTTTACTTAATACATGCCTAGGCATGAGTCTAGATTGTTAAAAGTCTCCTTTTATCCTTGATGTCAGGAGGAGTACGTGGCAGACGGTGTGAAAACGCCCAATAAGCCGAATGTCCGCCAATCTGGTGCCGGACTCGGCAATTAGGACGAGAGCCGATGCAATGCCAGTTTCTCCTCCTCAAGAGGATTCAAATGATGTATCCGTCACGAATTCCTAAGTGGAGAGCGTGATGAATCACCATCGATTAAAAGAGGCTATGTGCACTCCGGCTGAGGGAGTCCTGGATTAGGGGGTGTCCGGATGGCCGGACTATACCTTCAGCCGGACTCCTGGACTATGAAGATACAAGATTGAAGACTCCGTCCCGCGTCCCAAAGGGACTTTCCTTGGCGTGGAAGGCAAGCTTGGCGATACGGATATGAAGATCTCCTACCATTGTAACCGACTCTATGTAACCCTAACCCTATCCGGTGTCTATATAAACCGGAGGGTTTTAGTTCGTAGGACAACATACACATCAACAATCATACCATAGGCTAGCTTCTAGGGTTTAGCCTCCTCAATCTCGTGGTAGATCTACTCTTGTACTACCCATATCATCAATATTAATCAAGCAGGACGTAGGGTTTTACCTCCATCGAGAGGGCCCGAACCTGGGTAAAACTTCGTGTCCCTTGTCTCCTGTTACCATCCGGCCTAGATGCATAGTTCGGGACCCCCTACCCGAGATCCGCCGGTTTTGACACCGACATTGGTGCTTTCATTGAGAGTTCCTCTGTGTCGTCGCCGTCAGGCTCGATGGCTCCAATGATCATCGATAGCGATGCAGTCCAGGGTGAGACCTTCCTCCCTGGACAGATCTTCGTCTTCGGCGGCTTCGCACTGCGGTCCAATTCGCTTGGCCGTCTGGAGCAGATCGAAAGCTACTCCCCTGGATGTCAGGTCAGATTCGGAAGTTTAAACTACACGGATGACGTCCGCGGAGACTTGATCTTCGACGGATTCGAGCCACCGCCGAGCGTGCCGCACCGTCACGACGAGCATGATCCAGCTCTGCCGCCGAACAGTGCCCTGGAGGCCGCACCCGCATCGGCTTCGACTCTTAATTCGGAGCCAACCGCGCCGATCGAGGATGGGTGGTTGGACGCCGCCTCGGGGGCTGTGGTCCCAATGGCGATTGAGCCGAACACCAGCCCCGCACTCCGCGAGACTCATGATTCCAAGGAGTCGGACTTCTCTCCGGACTCTGAACCATTCACGCCTCTGCCAATCGAATCCGATTGGGCACCGATCATGGAGTTTACTGCCGCGGACATCTTTCAGCACTCGCCCTTTGGCGATATTATAAAATCACTAAAGTCTCTCTCTTTATGAGGAGAGCCCTGGCCGGACTACGGTCAGCGATATTGGGATGCGGATGATGAAGAAATTCAAAGCCCACCCACCACCCACTTTGTAGCCACTGTCGACGATTTAACCGACATGCTCGACTTTGACTCCGAAGACATCGATGGTATGGACGCCGATGAAGGAGACGATGAAGAACCAGCGCCTATTGGGCCCTGGAACGCCACCTCGTCATATGACGTATACATGGTGGACGCACCAAAAGATGACGACAAGGAGCGGAAGGACGCACCGAAGGCTTGTTCCCTCGAAAAGCAATCAAAGCGGCGACGCAAGCGCCGCCCCAAATCCCGCCTCGACAGAAATAGCGATAACGCAGACCCAGCGCTGGAGCAGGGCGAACCGCTGCCGGACAACGACAATCCGGATAATCAAACCGAACAAACAAATCCTATCAAGGATAATGGTCCGGACGACATAACGCCGGACAGACACCCGGAGCAATAGACTGCCCGTAAAAGGCTTGTTGCCACCGCGAGGAGCCTGAAAAAGCAGAAGCAAAGGGTAGGCCGCGCAAGACACACTCCAATTCAGATGGAGTAAAATACTTAGCACTGCAGCAAGGTACGGCGACAATCGCCCCTTCAAGAGCTACCCAAAGCGGAAGCTGCTACCCGAATTCGATGAGGAGGCCTCAGAACACCCACAACCAAATATCAAAGCAGCCACCTGGTCGGATAGACGACCCCTCTACCAACACAGGGCAGCATACAACGCCGCTCACAATACAAGACGCGACCCATGCGAGGGCTCGCACCCAAAGGACGGCGCAACTAGATCCATTTATGGACCACGCAAGCGCGCCCCAGCATGACATGCAACACAACAAACATCCGAACAACGCGGTACACCCAGCTACAGGGGTGCCGCACACCTCCTATGTTTCACCGATGAGGTGCTGGACCACGAATTTCCAGAGGGATTCAAGCCCGTAAACATAGAGGCATACGGCGGAACAATAGACCCTGGGGTCTGGATTGAGGACTACATCCTTCATATCCATATGGCTCGAGGAGATGATCTCCACGCCATCAAGTACCTACCCCTCAAGCTCAAAGGGCCAGCTCGTTACTGGCTCAAAGGCCTCCCCGAAAGCTCCATTGGAAGTTGGGAAGAGCTCGAAGAAGCTTTTTGGGCAAATTTTCAAGGGACATATGTCCGACCTCCAGATGTGGACGATTTGAGTCATATAACTCAACAGCCCGGAGAGTCAGCCCGAAAGCTTTGGAACAGGTTTCTTACTAAAAAGAACCAGATTGTCGACTGTCCGGACGCCAAAGCCTTAACAGCTTTCAAGCATAGCGTCCGTGACGAATGGCTCGCCAGATACCTCGGCCAAAATAAGCCGAGAATGATGGCCGCATTAAGAAACCTCATGATCCGCTTTTGTGCGGGGGAGGACAGCTGGCTAGCCAGATGCAGCACCAGCAACCCCAGTACATCTGAAGTTAGAGATGGAAATGTGAAATCACGACGCAACAGCAATAACAAATGCCGGAATAAAGAAGACAGCACGAAGGGCACGACAGTAAATGCCAGATTCAAAAGCTCTCGGCCAGGTCAAAAGCCGCCTAAAGGCACCATGGATGAACTGTCCAGCCTCAACAAAATTCTGGACCAAGTATGTCAGATCCATAGTACCCTTGGTAAACCTGCTAATCATACCCACAGAGAATGTTGGGTCTTCAAGCAGTCCGGCAAGCTCAACGCCGTACATAAGGGGGAGGATACACCAAATGAAGACGAGGACGAGCCTCCCAAGCAAGACACGCGGAACAAAAGAAATTTCCACCAGAAGTCAAAACAGTAAACGTGTTACACATAATCAAGGGAAAAAACAATACGACACTCCCAGGAAAGTATACCAAGTGCCTATCGCTACGAAGTCCTTCCACTGGTCATCTCAACCGATAACTTTCGACCATCGCAATTACTCAGCAAGTATCCGACACGCGGGATGGCCTGCCCTGGTATTAGACCCAGTAATTGGCAGATATCACTTCACAAGGGTCTTGATGGACGGCGGCAGTAGCCTAAACCTAATATATCAGGATACAATCCGCAAGATGGGGTTAGACCCAACACAAATTCGCCGTAGCAATACTACCTTTAAAGGAGTAACGCCAGGCCCAGGGGCTCGTTGTACGGGCTCCCTCTCACTACAAGTTATATTCGGCTCCCCCGATAACTTCCGTCGCGAGCATTTAACTTTCCACATCGCTCCGTTTCAAAGTGGCTATCAAGCACTGCTCGGACGCGAAGCTTTCGCTCGCTTTAATGCCATACCGCACTATGCCTCCCTCACACTCAAGATGCCCGGTCCATGGGGCATCATTTCAGTGCACGGAAATATCAAGCGATCTCTGCGCGCCGAAGAGAGTGAGGCTGCCTTGGCCGCCGCACACTAAAGGCTCCCGGACAAATGAAAGCATCCAATAGGTCGTCAAGACCTTAGATACAACTAATCAAGTCCGGCGCCGCTATTTATACGGAAATAAGTGGTCACACCCCTATTTGTCAATACAAGGGGCTCAACGCGCGCAGACAAGTGGCAATTTCTTATCAGCTTGAATTACACATGGTTTCTTTAAAAACTATCCTTTTTGCACGACAACTTTTTCACTTAACCTCCTCTCTTTTACAGACGATCATCGTGCTACACCCGTCCAGGATATGGCACAACGGAGACACAAGCGCAGACGTGCAGCAGGGACCCGCTCCAAGGATTCCTTTTAGATTAAGACCCTACGTAAACCTTTTTTACTATCTCTTGTTGATACATATTCACCGTTGAGAAGGATGCTGATGTCTTGGCATGTGGCCACGCCAGAACAATGCACGTACCTGGACACAAGGGGCTTCTTACAAAGGTCATTATTTAGGCCCGGTTTATACCACAAAGACCGAATACCTTAGGGAGTGTTCGGCATCGCGAGTTTGGCCCTATATGCATCAGCTCCGAATCATTGTCTTTGGTCAAATGTTGGGTTTGCCCGGCTCCTGTGTTTTGGTGCCTTACGTTCCGCTTTACCGGCTAAGGTAGCACCAGGAGAACTACTGCGATTGTGCCCTGGTTCATCCGGACGAGCACCTCAGTAGAGAAAGCCAAAAACTGACTGTCATGATATAGCGTGAGACTGGTCAACCACTCGATGACCTGTGGGAATGTTAGAATTCCTCCGCCTTAACGAAGGGCCGTTTTCTGCCCAGGCATGTATGCACCCCGGAACCGGGAGAGTGCGGAGCCACCAGGGGCTATCTAGTAGCCCCACTGTCAAACTCCTATGGCTAAGTGAAAGTGCTAAAGCATTATAGTCCGGTTGCCTCGCTCGCGCCGCTATCACCTCCTTAATAGGACCAAGACGTTGGGTTAAGTGTGAACGCGTGTTTTTGCGAGCACCTCCGCATTATATGCGTGGGGGCTGAAGCCAACGACTGCAATCTTTCAGGTTATACACATGTATACAAAAACGGCCGCCCAGGAGGCATCATATTACTTTCAGGCAAAAGTATAAAAATAGCCTTATAAATTTTTTATAAAAGCATTTCGCTTACAATGAGATTACACATCACTCAAACATAATATTTTTTGAGCACTGGGTCTCTATCAACCGGGCACCCTCAAGAACTTCTTCAAAATAGTGCTCAGCAGCCTTTCGACCTATAGCCGAATCCCGCGCTGCAACATTGGTAGCATCCATCTCCGCCCAGTATGCCTTAACACGGGCAAAGGCCATCCGTGCGCCCTCTATGCACGCCGACCTCTTCATCGCATTAATGCACGGCACCACGTCAAGGAAATGCTGCACCAAGCTAAAATAGCTGTTCGGTTTTGACCTTTCCGGCCATAACTGATCCACAACAGACCTCATGTAGAGTCCGGACAACCTATTTAGTTCGGCCCATTCGGCTAATTGGTCAGTCAATGAAAGTGGATGCTCGGGAGAATGGAATTATCTCCAAAACAGCTGGTCTACTCCACGGTCCGTCTGACCCTGGAAGTACTTGGCCGCATCGGCAGCGCTCGCCGCCAAATCCATATACACATCCTCCGAACTCCACAGCCGATCCAGAGGGGCATACCGTGGATCTCCGAATTTCCTCCGCAACATAAAGGATTTCCCAGCTACAATATCCCCGGCTTCCCGCAGCTCCTCCTTCTTTGCCCTCATAGTAGAGCGGAGATCCTTTTTCGTCGCAGCAGCCTTTTCAAGGTCCGATGCCTTCGCCTGGTTTTCTTTTTCAAGAACCCGGCAATGGTCGGCAGCGGCTTTTAATTCTATAGCCATCTTGGCCATCTTGTCTCAGCTCTCGCCATCCGCGGCCTTCTCGGCTTGCAACTCTTCGGACGCCTTCAAGGCAGCCGCATTACCCAACCTCGCTTGTTCCTTGGCTCGGGCAAGTTCTTCCCGCAAGGCTTCAACAGTGGCAGCTCCATCTGCAGTCACAACATATTAAAGATGCTGGCATCATACTACTCTTCCTATTGTGGCGTTTACCAGATAATGACACTTACCCTGTGCCTCATCAAGCCTTTTGTTAACAAGCTCGATGTCGGCGTCTGCCGCATCCAACTGCCGTTCTAAATGGGCAAACTCGCTAGTCCGGCTAGCCACCGGAGCTTCCATCACCTGCACATAGAGGCAGTATGGTTATTGCCTGGGAATATGATCCTCTGTTCGTCGTCGTTTCCGACGACAACCAGAGTCTCAGGGGCTACTATCTACACAGGGCACACCTAGCATGTGCAGGACTACCATACATTCTTTTACGTACCTCAAAGCCTGTCAGTAGACTCATAAAAGCTTCATGCAATCCGCTTTCGGCGGACAATATTCTCTCCATCACCGTATTCATCATCACACGGTGTTCATCTGAGATGACCGCTCGCCCCACCAACTCCCTCAGAACATCCGATCGCACACTAAACGGTGTTGGACTCTTTTGTCTACTCTCTTCGGGAGCCGGACACTGGGAGCTTTGGGGGTCAATGGGATTATCTTCTGGCCTCACTGGACTCGGAGAGGCCCTCCGCGACGACACTTCAGGGTCGCCCGCTTCCGGAGCGGAGGAGTCCGGAGGAGGCGTCTCGCTCTCCATCATCTCTGGAAGAAGCTCCCCCGAAGACGAGCTCATTTGAGAAGGGCTAAGGCCCAAACTACAAAAATATATGTGGTGGTTATCTTCTCAGAAGAAAAAGATGGCATATCTATACTGTTAAAGTATTTCCGGTCACTTACGACTCGCGGGAGAATTGATCCCCCCACGGACTTTGTGCGGCAACGACGCCCCCCAAAGTAGGACCCTCTGTGGGAGACTTCTTCTCCCGTTTGGAAGCTTCGGCTTCCGAATCCCCGAGCGCAGTCCTTTTCCTTTTCTGGTCATCTTCCTTCATGGAGACGCTCGCTCCCTCGGTTAGAAAGGGCAGCGTTGGGGGCCCGCGTCCGCCCGCATTATCCTCCACAGTATCTTCCTGCAAGGGCTCCGGGCAAGGTGCGGTCTGGAGCATCTTTTCCAATACCGGATTTTCCAAACCCTCAGGGAGGGGGGCCGAACACCGAATCAACTTCGCCTTTGTTAGCCAGTCCTGGTCAAAAAGCGAACTCTCAGAGATAACTTCGTAACAAAGTAGAGAAAGTATGTTCGGCTGAAACATGCCTTACCTGTTCGGCGGTGCGGTTGCTACTCAGGCCCACGTCCTCGGTGATTTTCGGACACTCCGTCTGATGTCCGAAGAATGATTTGTACGTATCCTCATGCGTCAGGCCGAGAAAATTTTGAATGGCACGCGGTCCCTCGGGATTGAACTCCCACAGACGAAGAGGTCGGCGTTTGCAAGGCTGGACTTGACGAACCAGCATAACCTGTATCACCGCAACCAAACTGAAATCTCCATTGAAGAGATCTCGAATGCGGCCTTGTAGTGTAGGCACGTCCTTGGCTGGCCCCCAGCTGAGACCTCTGCTGATCCATGACATCAGTTGTGGTGGGGGGCCCGAGCGGAAAACAGGAGGGGCGCCCACTTGGCACTTCTAGGAGCCGTGATGTAGAACCACTCCTGTTGCCACAATTCAGACACCTCTGGGATAGAACCTTTGGGCCACGAAGCTCCCGTCATCTTGCGTATTGAGGCACCTTCACACGCTGCATGCTCCCCCTCGACCAGCTTCGGCTTCACTTCAAAGGTCTTGAGCCATAGGCCAAAGTGAGGGGTAACCCGGAGGAAGGCCTCGCACACGATAATAAATGTCGTGATATGAAGAAAGGAGTCCGGAGCTAGATCATGAAAATCTAGCCCGTAGTAAAACATCAAACCCCTGACGAAAGGATCCAGGGCAAGGCCTAGGCCTCGGAGGAAGTGGGAAACGAACACGACGTTCTCGTTGGGTTCGGGAGTGGGCACGGCCTGCCCTCGGGGAGGCAGCCGATGCAAAATCTCGACGGTCAGATATCTGGCCTCCCTCAACTTCTTGATGTCTTCTTCCGTGACGGAGGAAGGCATCCATCGGCCTTGAAAGCTAGATCCGGACATGACTGGAGGTTCGGAGCACCTGACCTGAACTTCGGGCGTTTGAGCTTGAGGTAGGGGAAGGATTCGATTGAGCACGGGAGGGAAAAATAAAAGCCTTTCCCCTTTATAAAGAGGGTGAATATCAAGCGTCCTCTCCGTGTCCGCTTGGACTTGCCTATAATCTAGGAGTCCTAGAAGTGGTTGGGTTACCCATGCCCATATTGATGGGAATCCCGGAATAAGGGGACACGATCTCTGCTTTAACAAGACGTGCCAAGGAAACCGCCTCGCATAACG
This sequence comes from Triticum urartu, assembly GCF_003073215.2. Lineage (NCBI taxonomy): Eukaryota > Viridiplantae > Streptophyta > Magnoliopsida > Poales > Poaceae > Triticum > Triticum urartu. The sequence goes on from NC_053026.1 coordinate 634,262,773, forward strand.
CGCTGAGATGGGACAGTAAAACGGTTCGAATAAAATCTTGGTCGTGGTGTGATGTCACACTACGGAATACATCAGCAGATTAGATTTGTGTAAATATTATTCTCTCTATGGCAATATGTGGAAACTTATTTTTCGGAGCCGGACACTATCTTTGTGTTCAAAATCTTCTATGAAGTACTTGGAGGAGGAACCCGCCTTGCAATGCCGAAGACAATATGCGCGCCGGACTCGTCGTAATTGAAGCCTGGTTCAGGGGCTACTAAGGGAGTCCTGGATTAGGGGGTGTCCGGATGGCCGGCCTATACCTTCAGCCGGACTCCTGGACTATGAAGATACAAGATTGAAGACTCCATCCCGCGTCCGGAAGGGACTTTCCTTGGCGTGCAAGGCAAGCTTGGCGATACGGATATGAAGATCTCCTACCATTGTAACCGACTCTATGTAACCCTAACCCTATCCGGTGTCTATATAAACCAGAGGGTTTTAGTCCGTAGGACAACATACACATCAACAATCATACCGTAGGCTAGCTTCTAGGGTTTAGCCTCCTCGATCTCGTGGTAGATCTATTCTTGTACTACCCATATCATCAATATTAATCAAGTAGGACGTAGGGTTTTACCTCCATCGAGAGGGCCCGAACCTAGGTAAAACTTCGTGTCCCTTGTCTCCTGTTACCATCTGGCCTAGACGCACAGTTCGGGACCCCCTACCCGAGATCCGCCGGTTTTGACACCGACACCGGCCTTTTTCGAGCAAGAGTTTACTGCACTCAGCTCGGTGCATGCATATATCCAAGCCGCTCGAGACGGACTTGCTGGAGTCATTCAGCTATTCTCGAAGCATATACAGGTAAAAGTTTATGCAATTTTTGATAGTCATGTGCCAGTAGCCACCGAGACTTGAAGCGGTGAGGTAAACCGATTTAAGGATTGCCATGACCCGCAGGTTCTCAAAGAGAAAAATACCACACTATCCCAGGAGCTAGAAGCGAATCAGACACTGCTAAATGTTGTTACGCCGAGTTGGTGGAAATGAAAAAGTTCGCAACAAGTGCATCCAGGAAGAATAAACACGACGGGAAAAAAAAACTATCCGAAGAGATAGAGAGCTTAAAGGCTTAGTTATTGGCCCTCAAAAGGAAAATGAGAAGCTGAAAGGCGGCATGTTCGGTATGTCTTCCTTTCTTATTTAGAACCATCCTAGGTGCTCATGTGTAATCTGTTAATTCGGAATGTTGTGACTTTGTTGCTCCAGGTCTGTTACTGGCCGACTAGAAGAGGAAGTATCCGGATTTGAAGGTGACGTGTTGAAGGAACTATCCGTGGTACATGCTCAGGCCCGGAAAGCCATGAAGGGTATGGTGAAGGCATTATGGCCCTCTGATACCCCTCCAGAAAGCATGGAGGGGTTTGCAAACTTGTTTAAAGGTGCCCGGCACCGGTTCGAGCAATGGAAGACATCCGCCTATCGTGAAGGCGCACGAGAAGCCTGGGCCATGGTGAAAACACGCTTCACTAAGCTAGATCCAAATCACATGGCCCGAGTGGGACCACGAGGACCAGACAGGAAAGAAATTCCATTGAATTTGGTGTATGACCAAGTAATGGTAGCTGCGAAGTACTTGCAGGAGGACTGTAGTTTAGACAGTCTTATAGATGGAATAGATAAGGAATAGGTGTTTCTATTAATCAACATGTAGCTTTATCCGAACATGTAAAAAAATGTCATCGTAGGGCTTTGGCATTAACATCCGAACCAAAAATGGTGGAGTGTTTCCGCATACTATTCGAAATGAAAGAAGCATTCACTATATCCGGAAACCAAGCAACCCATTCATTGTGCTCGAACAGACAAAAAGTTCAGTTCAGGATGTATGTTATTTTACATATGTAAGAAACATCTTCCAAGAAAAATAGGTCTGTTAAGGGTCCCTTTCCTTGGGTTGGCATGCTATAATTATGTGTGCCACGACGTTGGTCTGTAAGACGGGAGAAAGGTGTCCCCTAGTGTTAGAGAGGTTACCATAATGTAACAATCTATCGCTTGATTGCCAACCACTTATTCTCTTAAGAACGCTAGCTTTTGGCTTCACCCATTTGACGTACATGTCCGGATGACCCGGTTGTAACAATCACAGAGGTGCTCCCTTTACACCCTAGCCGAACAATTGGGAACGTAGGGCATAAACACAGGAGCAAGGCAACCCAGCTTGGCAAAAACTTAAGTAATTGAGGTGCATATAATGGCAAAAAGGATGTATATTAGCAAACAACACTTATATTGTGAGCTCCAGGCTTAGAATAATAATAAGCTTCGGTTAAAGAACCCCCAGTCATGGTGGGATATATACATTTAAGGATGTGTACCCTGAGGGAGTCCTGGACTAAGGGGTCCTTGGGCGTCCGACCTATTGGATATGGGCCGGACTCATGGGCCGTGAAGATACAAAGACCGAAGACTCTATCCGTGTTCGGATGGGACTCTCCTTGGCGTGGAAGGCAAGCTTGGTGACCAAATATGAAGATTCCTTTCTCTGTAACCGACCTTATGTAACCCTAAATCCTCCCGGTGTTTATATAAACCGGAGGGTTAGATCCATAGACATATATCCTCATAATCATAGTCAGTCAGGCTGGACTTTTAGGGTTTAGCCATTACGATCTCGTGGCAGATCAACTCTTGTAATACTCATATTCATCAAGATCAATCAAGCAGGAAGTAGGGTATTACCTCCATAGAGAGGGCCCGAACCTGGGTAAGCATTGTGTCCCTCGTCTCCTATTACCACTGATCCTAGACGCACAGTTCGGGACCCCCTACCCGAGATCCGCTGGTTTTGACACCGACATTCATGCTTTCATTGAGAGTTCCACTGTGCTGTCGTCAAGAGGTTTGATGGCTCCTTCAATCATTTACAACGACGCTGTCCAAGGGGAAGTCTTCCTCCCCGGACAGATCTTCGTGTTCGGCGGCTTCGCACTACGGGCCAACTCGCTTGGCCATCTGGAGAAGATCGAAAGCTATGCCCCTGGCCATCAGGTCAGATTTGGAAGCTCGAACTACATCGCAGATATCCGTGGAGACTTGATCTTCGATGGATTCGAGACCACGATAGCCTCTCCCTGCCACCACGATGAACATGACATAAATCTGTCATTGGTCCCTACGCACGAGATAGTACCTGTAGCTGCTCTGGCCATAGATCTGGAGCAGATCGCGCCATCCGAAGACGGAAAGCTCAACCCCGCCGTGGAAGCCGCAGACTCAGCGGCATTGGAGCCGCACACAGACGTAACTTCAAGTGAAATCTATGTCACCGGAGCTACAGACTCGTCTCCGGCTATAGGTTCCGAACCTCATGCATCCACGTACATCGAGCTTGATCATATGTCTCCAACGTATCTATAATTTTTGATTGTTCCATGCTATTATATTATCAACCTTGGATGTTTTATATGCATTTAGATGCTATTTTATATGATTTTTGGGACTAACCTATTAACCCAGAGCCCAGTGCCAGTTTCTGTTTTTTTCCTTGTTTTAGAGTATTGCAGAAAAGGAAAAACAAACGGAGTCCAATTGACCCAAAACTTCACGGAACTTATTTTTTGGAGGAAAGCAACCCGGGAGACTTGGATTCCACGTCAAGGAAGCTTTGAGGAAGCCACGAGGTAGGGGGCGCGCCCACCCCCTGGGCACGCCCTCCACCCTCGTGGGCCCCGCGTGGCTCCCCTGATGTACCTCTTCCGCCTATATATCTCCATATACCCTAAAACGATCGGGGAGCACAATAGATCGGGAGTTCCGACGCCAGAAGCCTTCGTAGCCACTGAAAACCACTCTAGACCCGTTCCGGCACCCTGCCGGAGGGGGCAATCCCTCTCCGGTGGCCATCTTCATCATCCCAGCGCTCTACATGATGAGGAGGGAGTAGTTCTCCCTCGGGGCTGAGGCTATGTGTTTGATCTCTCTCTGTCTCGTGTTCTTGAGGTGATATGAACTTGATGTATCGCGAGCTTTGCTATTATAGTTGGATCTTATGATGTTTTCTCCCCCCTCTACTCTCTTGTAATGGATTGAGTTTTCCCCTTCGAAGTTATCTTATCAGATTGAGTCTTGAAAGATTTGAGAACACTTGATATATGTCTTGCCGTGCGTATCTGTGGTGACAATGGGATATCACGTGATTCACTTGATGTATGTTTTGGTGATCAACTTGCGGGTTCCGCCCATGAACCTATGCATAGGGGTTGGCACACGTTTTCATCGTGATTCTCCGGTAGAAACTTTGGGGCACTCTTTGAGATTCTATGTGTTGGTTGAATAGATGAATCTGAGATTGTGTGATGCATATCGTATAATCATACCCACGGATACTTGAGGTGACATTGGAGTATCTAGGCGACATTAGGGTTTTGGTTGATTTGTGTCTTAAGGTGTTATTCTAGTTATGTGATCCAATTATGTTATTATTATTGAGAGAACTTGCACTAGCAAAAGTATGGACCCTAGGCCTTGTTTCAACACATTGCAATACCGTTTATGCTCACTTTTATCATTCCTTACCTTGCTCTTTTTATAATTTCAGATTACAAAAACTATTATCTACTTCCATATACCACTTGTATCACCATCTCTTCGGCGAACTAGTGCGCCTATACAATTTACCATTGTATTGGGTGTGTTGGGGACACAAGAGACTCTTTGTTATTTGGTTGCAGGGTTGCTTGAGAGAGACCATCTTCATCCTACGCCTCCTACAGATTGATAAACCTTAGGTCATCCACTTGAGAGAAATTTTCTACTGTCCTACAAACCTCTGCACTTGGAGGCCCAACAATGTCTACAAGAAGAAGGTTGTGTAGTAGACATCAAGCTCTTTTCTGGTGCCATTGCTGGGGAGGTGAGTGCTTGAGGGTATATCTTTAGATCTTTCAATCGAGTCTTTTAGTTTCTTGTCTTATCACTAGTTAGTTTATAAAATAAAACTACAAAAAATGGAATTGAGTTTGTCTCATACGCTTCATCTTTTTAATATCTTTCATGAGTATGATGGAAAGTATAATTGTGCTCAAGTGATAGAAGAAGAAATCTATAAAATGTTTGGCACTAAATATTTGAATGATGAGTATGATTGCAATGTTGTTAGTATGAATTCCTTGAATATCTATGATGCTAATGATATGCAAAGCCACAAGTTTGGGGAAGCTATGTTTGATGAAGATGATATTTTTTGTCCCCCAAGTTTTGATGAGCAAATTTATTATGATGAAAGCATGCCCCCTATCTATGATGATTATTGTGATGACACGTATGCTTTAAAGAATAATGATAACCATGAAACTTGTCATCTTTATCTTCAGTTTCAATCACATGATAGTTATTTTGTTGAGTTTGCTCCCACTATTATTCATGAGAAGAATTTTGCTTATGTGGAGAGTAGTAAAATTTCTATGCTTGTAGATCATGAAAAGAATGCTTTAGGTGCTGGTTATATTGTTGAATTCATTCATGATGCTACTGTAAATTATTATGATGGAGGAATATACGCTTGTAGGAATTGCAATAATATCAAGTTTCCTCTCTATGTGCTTAAAGTTTTGAAGTTATACTTGTTTTACCTTCCTATGCAAGTTGATTCTTGTTTCCATAAGTTGTTTGCTCACAAAATCCCTATGCATAGGAAGTGGGTTAGACTTAAATGTGCTAGTCATATTCTTCATGATGCCCTCTTTATGTTTCAATTCTTATCCTTTATGTGAGCATCATTGAAATCATCATGCCTAGTTAGGGGCGTTAAACGATAGCGCTTGTTGGGAGGCAACCCAATTTTATTTGTATTCCTTGCTTTTTGCTCCTGTTTAGTAATAGATAATTTATTTAGCCTCTCTTTAGGTTGTTTTTTGTGTTTAATTAGTTTTTGTGCCAAGTAGAACCGTTGGGAAAACTTGGGGAAAGTCTTGTTAATCTTGCTGTAAAAAACAGAAACTTTAGCGCTCACCAGAATTGCTGCCATTTTTACTTGGAGAGTGATATTTAGTTAATTATTTTTGAAGATTATTAATAGATAAATTACCCAGGTTCAGAAATTTATTATAGAATTTTTCGGGTTCCAGAAGTTTGCGTTAGTTACAGATTACTACAGACTGTTCTGTTTTTGACAGATTCTGTTTTTCGTGTGTTGTTTGCTTATTTTGATGAATCTATGGCTAGTAAAATAGTTTATAAACCATAGAGAAGTTGTAATAAAGTAGGTTTAACACCAATATAAATAAAGAATGAGTTCATTACAGTACCTTGAAGTGGTGTTTTCTTTCCTTTCGCTAACGGAGCTCACGAGATTTTCTACTTTAAGTTTTGTGTTGTGAAGTTTTCAAGTTTTGGGTAAAGATTTGATGGATTATGGAACAAGGAGTGGCAAGAGCCTAAGCTTTGGGATGCCTATGGTACCCCCAAGATAATCTAAGGACACCCAAAATCCAGAGCTTGGGGATTCCCCGGGATGCATCCCCTCTTTCGTCTTCGTTCATCGGTAACTTTACTTGGAGCTATATTTTTATTTACCACATGATATGTGTTTTGCTTGGAGCGTCATTTTATTTTGTTTTGTTTTGCTTGCTGTTTGAATAAAATACCAAGATCTGAAATTATTAAATGTTAGAGAGTCTTCACATAGTTGCATAATTATTCGACTACTCATTGATCTTCACTTATATCTTTCGAAGTAGTTTGTCGTTTGCTCTAGTGCTTCACTTATATCTTTTTAGAGCACGGTGGTGGTTTTATTTTGAAGAATTAGATGAACTCTCCTGCTTCACTTATATTATTTTGAGAGTCTTTAGAACAGCATGGTAGTTTGCTTTGGTTATGAAACTAGTCCTAATATGATGGACATCCAGGATGGATATAATAAGAACTTTCATATAGAGTGCATTGAATACTAAGAGAAGTTTGATACTTGATGATTGTTTTGAGATATGAGGATGGTAATATTAGAGTCATGCTAGTTGAGTAGTTGTGAATTTGAGAAATACTTGTGTTGAAGTTTGTGATTCCCGTAGCATGCACGTATGGTGAACCGTTATGTGATGAAGTCGGAGCATGATCTATTTATTGATTGTCTTCCTTATGAGTGGCGGTCGGGGACGAGCGATGGTCTTTTCCTACCAATCTATCCCCCTAGGAGCATGCGTGTAGTACTTTGTTTTGATAACTAATAGATTTTTGCAATAAGAATGTGAGTTATATATGACTAATGTTGAGTCCATGGATTATACGCACTCTCACCCTTCCACCATTGCTAGCCTCTCTAATACCGCGCACTTTTCGCCGGTATCATACACCCACCATATACCTTCCTGAAAACAGCCACCATACCTACCTATTATGGCAATTCCATAGCCATTCCGAGTTATATTGCCATGCAACACCGTTCCGTTATTATGACACGCTCCATCATTGTCATATTGCTTTGCATGATCATGTAGTTGACATTGTATTTGTGGCAAAGCTACCATTCATAATTCTTTCATACATGTCACTCATGCATCATTGCAGATTCCAGTACACTGCCGGAGGCATTCATATAGAGTCATATCTTGTTCTAAGTATCGAGTTGTAATTCTTGAGTTGTAAGTAAATAAAAGTGTGATGATCATTATTATTAGAGCATTGTCCCAGTGAGGAAAGGATGATCGAGACTATGATTCCCCCACAAGTCGGGATGAGACTCCGGACGAAAAAAAAAATGAAAGAGGCCAAAGATGCCCAAATAAAAAAAGAGAAAAGAGGCCATAAAAAAGAGAAGGCCCAAATAAAAAATAAAAAAAATAAAATGAGAGAAAAAGAGAGAAGGGGCAATGCTACTATCCTTTTACCACACTTGTGCTTCAAAGTACCACCATGATCTTCATGATAAAGAGTCTCCTATGTTGTCACTTTCATATACTAGTGGGAATTTTTCATTATAGAATTTGGCTTGTATATTCCAATGACGGGCTTCCTTAAAATGCCCTAGGTCTTCGTGAGAAAGCGAGTTGGATGCACACCCACTTAGTTTCTTTTTGAGCTTTCATACACTTATAGCTCTAGTGCATCTGTTGCATGGAAATCCCTACTCACTCACATTGATATCTATTTATGGACATGTCCATAGCCCATTGATACACCTAGTTGATGTGAGACTATCTTCTCCTTTTTTATCTTCTCCACAACCACCATTCTATTCCACCTATAGTGCTATGTCCATGGCTCGCGCTCATGTATTGCGTGAAGATTGAAAAAGTTTGAGAACATAAAAAGTATGAAACAATTGCTTGGCTTGTCATCGAGGTTGTGCATTATTTAAATACTTTGTGTGGTGAAGATGGAGCATAGCCAGACTATATGATTTTGTAGGGATAGCTTTCTTTGGCCATGTTATTTTGAGAAGACATGATTGCTTGGTTAGTATGCCTGAAGTATTATTATTTTTATGTCAATATTAAACTTTTGTCTTGAATCTTATGGATCTGAACATTCATGCCAAAATGAAGAGAATTACTTAGAGAAATATGTTAGGTAGCATTCCACATCAAAAATTCTATTTTTATCATTTACCTACTCGAGGATGAGCAGGAATTAAGCTTGGGGATGCTGATACGTCTCCAACGTATCTATAATTTTTGATTGTTCCATGCTATTATATTATCAACCTTGGATGTTTTACATGCATTTCGATGCTATTTTATATGATTTTTGGGAATAACCTATTAACCCATAGCCCAGTGCCAGTTTCTGTTTTTCCTTGTTTTAGAGTATCGCAGAAAAGGAAAATCAAACGGAGTCCAATTGACCTGAAACTTCACAGAACTTATTTTTGGAAGGAAAGCAACCCGGGAGACTTGGAGTCCACGTCAAGGAAGCTTCGAGGAAGCCACGTGGTAGGGGGCGCGCCCACCCCCTTGGGCGCGCCCTCCACCCTCGTGGGCCCCTCGTGGCTCCCCCCTGACGTACTTCTTCCGCCTATATATCTCCATATACCCTAAAACAATCGGGGAGCACAATAGATCGGGAGTTCCGCCGCTAGAAGCCTCCGTAGCCACCGAAAACCAATCTAGACCCGTTCCGGTACCCTGTCGGAGGGGGCAATCCCTCTCCGGTAGCCATCTTCATCATCCCGGCGCTCTCCATGACGAGGAGGGAGTAGTTATCCCTCAGGGCTGAGGGTATGTACCAGTAGCTATGTGTTTGATCTCTCTCTCTCTCTCTAATATTCTTGAGGTGATATGATCTTGATGTATCGCGAGCTTTGCTATTATAGTTGGATCTTATGATGTTTTCTCCCCCCTCTACTCTCTTGTAATGGATTGAGTTTTCCCCTTCGAAGTTATCTTATCGGATTGTGTCTTGAAAGATTTGAGAACACTTGATGTATGTCTTGCCGTGCGTATCTGTGGTGACAATGGGATATCACATGATTCACTTCATGTATGTTTTTGTGATCAACTTGTGGGTTCCGCCCATGAACCTATGCATAGGGGTTGGCACATGTTTTCGTCGTGATTCTCCGGTAGAAACTTTGGGGCACTCTCTTTGGTTCTATGTGTTGGTTGAATAGATGAATCTGAGATTGTGTGATGCATATCATATAATCATACCCACGGATACTTGAGGTGACATTGGAGTATCTAGGTGTCATTAGGGTTTTGGTTGATTTGTGTCTTAAGGTGTTATTCTAGTACGAACTCTAGGGCTGTTTGTGACACTTATAGGAATAGCCCAACAGATTGATTGGAAAGAATAACTTTGAGGTGGTTTCGTACCCTACCATAATCTCTTCATTCGTTCTCCGCTATTAGTGACTTTGGAGTGACTCTTTGTTGCATGTTGAGGGATAGTTATGTGATCCAATTATGTTATTATTGTTGAGGGAACTTGCACTAGCGAAAGTATGAACCCTAGGCCTTGTTTCAACACATTGCAATACCGTTTACGCTCACTTTTATCATTCATTACCTTGCTGTTTTTATAATTTCAGATTACAAAAACTATTATCTACTATCCATATACCACTTGTATCACCATCTCTTCGCCGAACTAGTGCACCTATACAATTTACAATTGTATTGGGTGTGTTGGGGACACAAGAGACTCTTTGTTATTTGGTTGCAGGGTTGCTTGAGAGAGACCATCTCCACTTCAGGGAAATTTGCTACTGTCCTACAAACCTCTGCACTTGGAGGCCCAACAACGTCTACAAGAAGAAGGTTGTGTAGTAGACATCACTTGATCGGTCACCAATCGTCGGATTCAACTCCGCAGACATCTTCTGACACTCACCTTTGGGCGACGTGCTAAAATCTTTAACAGCACTATCTTTAGCGATGGGCTCACAGCCGAATTGTGTCCGGTTCGAACCGGAGGCTGATGATGGAGAATTTCACTTCTGACCTACCGCCCACTTCATAGCCACTATCGAAGACTTAACTGACATGCTTGATTACAGCTATGACGACATCGACGGTATGGACGACGATGCCGGAGAAGAAGAGGCCCAGAACCTGCCGTTCACCGGACGCTGGACGGCCACTTCCTCGTATGATGTATACATGGTGGATGCACCAAAAGAGAATAGCGCGATGACAAAGAAGATCCAGTTGAGGATAAACCTCCCGAGATACAATCAAAGCTCCGGCGTCAGCGGCGCCGCTCTAAGTCACGCCGCAGTATAGACAACAACACCGGCACATGAGAAGGTAACACTCCGAAAGGTGCCTGAGGGAGTCCTGGATTAGGGGGTCTCCGGACAGCCGGACTATATCCTTTGGCCGGACTGTTGGACTATGAAGATACGAGATTGAATACTTCGTTCCGTGTCTGGATGGGACTCTATTTGCCGTGGAAGGCAAGCTAGGCAATACAGATATATATATCTCCTCCTTCGTAACCGATCTTGTGTAACCCTAGCCCCTTCCGGTGTATATATAAACCGGAGGGTTTTAGTCCATAGGACAACATACAATCATACCATAGGCTAGCTTCTAGGGTTTAGCCTCTCCGATCTCGTGGTAGATCAACTCTTGTACTACTCATATTATCAAGAATAAATCAAGCAGGACGTAGGGTTTTACCTCCATCAAGAGGGCCCGAACCTGGGTAAAACATCGTGTCCCCTGCCTCCTGTTACCATCCGACCTAGACGCACAGTTCGGGACCCCCTACCCGAGATCCGCCGGTTTTGACACCGACATTGGTACTTTCATTGAGAGTTCCTCTGTTTCGTCATCATTAGGCTTGATGGCTCCTTCAATCATCGAAAGCGATGAAGTTCAGGGTGAGACTTTTCTCCCCGGACAGATCTTTGTGTTCGGCGGCTTTGCACTGTGGGCCAACTCGCTTGGCCATCTAGAGCAGATCGAGAGTTACGCCCCTGGCCACCAGGTCAGGTTTGGAAGCTTAAACTACACGGCCGATATCCACGGAGACTTGATCTTCGACGGATTCAAGCCCCTTCCTATTGCGCCACACGGCCACGATGAGCATGATTTAGCTCTGCCATCAGACAGTGTTCAGGAGATCGCGCCAGCAACCGCTCCGACCCTAAATTCGGAGGCAGTTGCGCCGTCCATGGACGGGTGGATAGACCCCGCCACGGAGGCCGCAATCTCATCGGTGATCGAGCCGAATATCGATCTTACCCTTCACGGGAGCCGTGACGCCAAACTACTGGATTCTACCCTGGCCACGGACCCCGAGCCTCTTGCGCCCGTGCCTATCGAATCCAACTGGGCACCGATCATGGAGTTCACCTTCGCGGATATCTTTCAGCACTCGCCCTTCGGCGACATACTGAATTCATTAAGGTCTCTCTCCCTGTCAGGAGAGTCCGGGCCGAACTATGTTCTGCAGGATTGGGATGCGGATGACGAAGAAATTCGCTGCCCACCCACCACCCACTTAGTAGCCACTATCGATTATTTGACTGACATGCTCGACTTCGACTCCGAAGAAATCAACGGTATGGATGATGATGCAGGAGACGAACAGGAACCACTGCCCACAGGGCACCAGATGCCCACTTCATCATATGATGTATACCTAGTGGACACACCCAAAGAAAACGACGACGAGGAACGGAAGGACGCAGCAAAGGGTTGTTCCCTCGAGAAGCAGTCAAAGCGGCGGCGTAAGCACCGCTCCAAATCCCGCCTCGGCAGAAACAACGGTCATATAGACCCAGCGATAGAGCAAGGCGAACCATCGCCCGACCAGGGGCAACATGGAGAATCAAACCGAACAACCCGACCCCGTCGAAGATAACAGTCCGGACGACATCAGACCGGACAGGCACCCGGAGCAACAGAATTCCCATCAAAGGCTGGTTGCCACTGTGAGGAGTCTGAAAAAGCAGAAGCAAAGGCTCACGGCTGCACAAGACACACTCAGAATCAGATGGAGTGAAGTACTCAACACTGCAGCGATGTACGGCAGTAATCGCCACACCAAGAGCTACCCGAAGCGAAAGCTGCTACCTGAATTCGATGAGGAGGCCTTAGATCCCCCGCAATCAAAAACAAGATGGCCATCCAGTCGGATAGACGACCTCGTGGCCAACATAGAACGGCAAACAACGCCGCACATAAGCCGGTACGCGATCAACGTGAGGACTCACATCAAAAGTATGGCGCAACCAGATCCATCTACGGGCCACGCAAGCGCGCTCCAGCACGCAATGCAACACAACAAACATCCCAATACCTCGGTACACCCAAATATAGGGGTGCCGCACACCCCCTATATTTCACCGATGAGGTGTTGGACCATGAATTTCCAGAGGGATTCAAATCCCTAAACATAGAGGCGTACGATGGAACGACAGACCCTGGGGTCTGGATTGAGGACTACATCCTCCGTATCCATATGTCTTGAGGAGACGATCTCCATGCCATCAAGTACTTACCCCTCAAGCTCAAAGGGCCAGCTCGACATTGGCTTAAAAGCCTCCCCGAAAACTTCGTTGGAAGGTGGGAATAGCTCGAAGGCGCCTTTCGGGCAAGTTTTCAAGGGACCTATGTCCGACCACCAGATGCAGACAATTTAAGTCATATAACTCAACAGCCCGGAGAGTCAGCTCGAAAGCTTTGGAACAGGTTCCTCACTAAAAAGAACCAAATAGTCGATTGTCCGGACGCTGAAGCCTTAGCAGCTTTCAAGCACAGCGTCCGAGACGAATGGCTTGCCAAACACCTCGGCCAAGAAAATCCGAGAAAAATGGCAGCATTAACAAGTCTCATGACCCGCTTTTGCGTGGGTGAGGACAGCTGGTTAGCCCGATGCAGCACTAGCGACCCAAGTACATCCGAAGTCAGGGACGGAAACGGGAAATCACGACGCAGCAAAAAGAAGCGCCGGAATAAAGAAGACAGCTCGAAGAGCACAGCGGTAAACGCGGGATTCAAAAGCTCTCGGCCAGGTCAGAAAAAGCTACCCCCCAAAGGCAACAGAGACGTACTGTCCAGCATAAACAAGATTCTGGACCAAATATGTCAGATCCATAGCACCCCCGATAAACCTGCAAATCATACCCATAGAGAATGTTGGGTCTTCAAATAGTTCGGCAAGCTCAACGCCGAACACAAGGGGCAGGATACACCAAGCGAAGACGAGGACGAGCCTCGCAAGCAAAGCACTGGGGAACAAAAGAAATTCCCACCAGAAGTTAAAACAGTAAACGTGTTACACGTGACAAAGGGGAGAAACAAAGCGGCACTCCTAGAGACACATGTCCCAAGGCCTATCACAGCAGAGTTCTGCCACTGGTCGTCCCAACCGGTCACCTTCGACCATCGAGATTACTCGGCAAGTATCCGGCGTGCAGGATGGGCTGCCTTGGTATTAGACCCAATAATTGACGGATACCACTTCACACAAGTCCCGATGGACGGTGGCAGCAGTTTAAACCTGATATATCAGGACACAGTCCGCAAAATGGGGATAGACCCAACAAAAATTAGCCGCAGCAATACTACCTTTAAAGGAGTAACGCCAGGTGAAAGTGCGTTATATCGACTAGAGGGGGGGTGAATAGGCGATTTTTATGAAAGTCTTCGAAACGTGGAAGTTTCGAAGACAAACGATAGAAATAAACCTATTACCATGCAGCGGAAGGTAGACTACACTAGGAAAACCATAGTCAAGTATTCAATGAAGTGAAAGCACAATGACTAATAGCAGCAATGTAGTAAGGATCAGGTAGGAAGATATTATGAAGCCAAACAGAACACGCAGTCACTCAGTGAAGACAAAAGATAGTGCAATCATACAATGACTTCACCAGGACCAACAGTAAGTGAAGGGAAGGGAAGGATGAAACCAGTGACTCGTTGAAGACAATGATTTGTTGGACCAGTTCCAGTTGCTGTGACAACTGTACGTCTGGTTAGGGCGGCTAGGTATTTAAACCTGAGGACACACTGTCCCGGACACCCAGTCCTGAACACGCAGCTCAGGACACCCAGTCCTCACCGTATTCCCCTTGAGCTAAGGTCACACAGACCTCGCCCAATCACTCTGGTAAGTCTTCAAGGTAGACTCCCAAACCTTCACAGACTTCGTTCACCGGCAATTCACAGTGTCTCTTGGATGCTCAGAACGTGACGCCTAACCGGCTGTAGGATTCACAGTCCTCAAGTGTAATAAGTCTTCAGATCACACAGACAAGAAGACTTAAGTGATGCCTAACACTCTTTGGCTCTGGGTGGTTAGGGCTTTATCCTCGCAAGGAATTCTCTCTCAAAGGCTTCAAGGTGGGTTGCTCTCAAATGACAAAGGCCGTACTCTAACTCTGAGCAGCCAACCGTTTATGGTTGTAGGGGGTGGGCTATTTATAGCCACTGGGTAACCCGACCTGATTTATCCGAAATGACCCTGGGTCACTAAGGAACTGACACGTGTTCCGATGGTCAGATTTCAAACACACATGGCAACTTTACTTGGGCTATAAGCAAAGCTGACTTGTCCGACTCTGGACAAGATTCGCTCTCATAGTCTTCACTCGAAGACATAGGTTTTGGTTAAGCATCACTTCAGTCATTCTGACTGGTTCTCTTGGACCCCACTTAACAGTACGGTGGTTCCTATGACTCAACAAAGAAGAAAAAGAACTACGAAAGACCTAAGTCTTCGAGCTCCATAGGCTTCATGCGATGTCTTCTCTTGTCATAGTCTTCAATGTGAATATCTTCATATACCACCTTTGACATCAATGTCTTCATACATTTTTAGGGGTCATCTCTGGTAGGAAAACCGAATCAATGAGGGACTTCTACCTGTGGTATCCTGCAATTCTCACAAACACATTAGTCCCTCAACTAGGTTTGTCGTCAATACTCCAAAACCAACTAGGGGTGGCACTAGATGCACTTACACCAGGCCTAGAGGCCCATTGCACGGGCTCCCTGCTACTAGAGGTTATATTCGGCTTTCCCGATAACTTCTGTAGCGAAAATTTAACTTTCCACATCGCTCTGTTCCAAAGTGGCTATCAAGCACTACTCGGACGCGAAGCTTTCGCTCGCTTAACGCAATACCGTATTACGCTTCCCTCATGCTTAAGATGCCCGGTCCACGTGGCATTATTACAGTAAATGGAAATATTGAGCGCTCCTTGCACGCGGAAGACCGTGCGGCTGCCTTGGCAGCCGCACACTAAACGGCCTCACCAACTAAAGCACCTGACAGGTCGTTAAGACCACGGACACGATTGGACGAGTCCGGTACTGCTATATGTAATTGATACAGGTTTGATGCCTATACCCCTATTACAATACAAGGGGCTTAACGCGCGCGCACAAGTGACAATCAGGCTCAACTTTACTCATATTGTTTATTTAGTATAACTTACCTTTTGCACGGCAACTTTTCAATTAAGTTCCTCTCTTTTTCAGATGACCATCGTGCTACACCCGTCCAGAATACGGCACAACGGAGACACAGGTGCAGACGTGCAACAGGGACCTGTTCCAAGGATTCTTTTTAGATTAAGACCCTGCATAAACCTTTTTTACTGTCTCTTGTTGATACACATCCCTCGGATTCTCAATACAATTGAGAAGGATGCTGACGTATTGGCATGTGGCCACATCAGAATATTGCACGTACCTGGAAACCAGGGGCTTATTACAAAGGGCATAGTTTAGGCCCGGTTTACACCATAAAGACCGAATACCTTAGGGAGTGTTCGGCGTCGCGAGTTTGGCCTTATATGCATCAGCTCCGAATCATGTCTTTGGTCAAATGTTGGGTTTGCCCGGCTCCTGTGTTTTTCTACCTTATGTTCCGCTCTATCGGCTAAGGCGGCACCAGGAGAACTACTGCGATTGTGCCCTGGTTCATCCGGACGAGCACCTCAGTAGAGAAAGCCAAAAACTGACTGTCATGATATAGCGTGAGACTGGTCAACAACTCGATGACCTATCGGAATCTTCGGGATTCCTCCGCCTTAACGAAGGGCCGTTTCCCGGCCAGTCATGTACGCACCCCGAATTCGGATTAGTGCGGAGCCACCAGGGGCTATATAGTAGCCCCACTGTCAAACTCCTCTGGCTAAGTGAAAGTGTTAAAGCATTATAGTCCGGTTGCCTAGTTTGCTGCGCTATCACCTCCTTAATGGACCAAGACGTTGGGTCAAGTGTGAACATGCGTCTTCTGTGAACACCCCCGCATTATATGTCTGCGGGCTGAAGCCGACGACTGCAATCTTTCAGGTTATATACATATATACATAAACGGCCGCACAGGAGGCATCATAATACTTTCGGGCAAAAGTATAAATACAGCTGTCGGTGTCAAAGCCGGCGGATCTCAGGTAGGGGGTCCCGAACTATGCGTCTAGGTCGGATGGTAACAGGAGGCAGGGGACACGATGTTTTACCCAGGTTCGGGCCCTCTTGATGGAGGTAAAACCCTACGTCCTGCTTGATTAATATTGATGATATGGGTAGTACAAGAGTAGATCTACCACGAGATCAGAGAGGCTAAACCCTAAAAGCTAGCCTATGACATGATTGTTGTTCGTCCTACGGACTAAAACTCTCCGGTTTATATAGACACTTGAGAGGGCTAGGGTTACACAGAGTCGGTTACAATGGTAGGAGATCTACATATCCGTATCGCCAAGCTTGCCTTCCACACCAAGGAAAGTCCCTTCCGGACACGGGACGAAGTCTTCAATCTTGTATCTTCATAGTCCAGGAGCCCGGCTGAAGGTATAGTCCGTCCATCCAGACACCCCCTAATCTAGGACTCCCTCAGTAGCCCCTGAACCAGGCTTCAATGACGACGAGTCCGGCACGCAGATTTTCTTCGGCATTGCAAGGTGGGTTCCTCCTCCAAGTACTTCATAGAAGATTTTGAACACAAAGGTAGTGTCCGGCTCTGCAAAAATAAGTTTCCACATATTGCCATAGAGAGAATAATATTTACACAAATCTAATCTGCTGACGTATTCTGTAGCGTGACATCACACCACGGCCAAGTCTTTATTCGAATCGTTTTATTGTCCCACCTTAGCGCGTTGAGCGAGGCGGTTTCCTTGGCACGTCTTGTTAAAGTAGAGATCGTGTCCCCTTATTTCGGGATTCTCATCAATACGGGCGTGGGTAACCCAACCGTACCCGTTGGTATATTTTCTCGATCAAAGGCGAGTCCCAAACGGTCACGGGGAAGGCCCTGGGTATTCAACCTCTTATAAAGAGACCAAGGCCTTACTCCTTTCTTTCAATCTCAAACGAGTTCGCCCTGAGTTCCAACACCCAAGGCTCTAGATTTCAGGCGCTTCGGACCTTCATCAATGTCCGGTTCCGACCTTCGAGGTCGATGGACGCCTTCCTCCGTCACGGAGGAGGACGTGCTGAAGTTGAGAGAGGCCAGGTTCTTGACCGGCGAAATCTTGCATAGGCTGCCTGCTCAAGGGCAGGTCATTCTCACTCCCAAGCCCGGCGAGAGTGTGGTGTTCATGTCTCACTTCCTTCGGGGGCTAAGCTTCCCGACGGATCCCTTTGTGAGGGGGCTCATGTATTATTATGGGCTGGAATTTCACGACTTAGCCCCAGAGTCCATCCTCCATATTTCCTCATTCATCGTCGTGTGTGAAGCTTTCCTCCGTATCACTCCTCACTTCGGACTATGGCTCAAGACCTTCAAAGTAGAGCCGAAGATCATCGAGGGACAGCATGCGGAGTGCGGAGGTGCTTTTATAAGCAAGAATGCTGGTACTCCATGGCCCGAGGGCTCTTTTCAAGAGGAGTCCAACTTATGGCAGCGAGAGCGGTTTTATATTACCGCTCCCAGGGCCCCTAAGTGGATGGCGCCACCTGCCTTTCGCTCGGGTCCCCCGCCACGACTGGCGTCATGGGTCAATACGGGGCTGGACTGGGGGCCGGTAAAGGACGTGCCCCTGTTGCAGGGCCACATCCGAGATCTCCTAGAAAGAGACATTAGTCTGGTCATGGTGATGCAGCTTATGTTAATTCGCCGAGTTCTGCCCTGCAAATGTCGCCCCCTCCGCCTGTGGGAGTTCAACCCGGAGGGACCACGAGTTCTCCAACATTTTCTTGGCATGACGCCCGTGGAGATGTAGAAACTGTTCTTCGGACCACAAGTAGTGTGTCCGGATTCTACGGAGGACGCAGGTCTGAGCTGCAATCGTCCGGATACTCAAGTAAGTAGCCTTGTGCCCGGACTCGCTATCCATATATTTATCATAAAATTACCCCTAAAAGAGTTTTCCTTTAAACAGGAGTGGATAGCGAAAGCAAAGCTAATCAGGTGTCCGGCCCCCTCCCCGAGACCACACCGGGTCCTGTGCTAGTCAGGATGTTGGAGGTTGTGCCTTCAAAGGGAAGCGAGGGAGGGGACAAGGGAGCTACAGGCTCCTCAAAGGAGGTTGTCTGGAAGGGAGGAATCGAAAATTCCTCTCCTCAGGGGAAGAAGAGGACCGCCTCTGAAGACCCGGAGACCATGGCCTTAAAGCGGGGGAATAAATCTTTGCCAGAGGGTCCTGTGCTGGGGGATACTTCGGCCGAATTATGCCCTCAAGGGGATCGGCCGTCCACCGAGCTGTAAGTAGAGAGGAGTTTTCTTTTTAAGAAACGAGAGAAATCCCTGCTTTATATCTGAGAAAAGTAATCGAAAATTTACCTTGTAGCTCGGACCTTAGCCTCTCTCAGCAGAGCTCGTCTTCGGGGGATCTTCTTCCGGAGATGATGGAGAGCGGAACGCCTCCTCCTGCCGTACCGCCTTGCGAGGCGGGCGACCCTGAGGTATCGTCGCGGAGGGTTTCTCCGAATCCGGCCGGGCCGGAAGGTAGTCATATGGCCCCCCAAAGCCCTCCGCGTACGGCCTTCGAAAAGGGCCATCGGACGAGTCCGGCGCCGTCTGGTGCATGGTCAGAGGAGCTAAATGATCTGCTAGGGCGAGCATCTATCTCAGAGGAGCACCATGCATTGATGGGTACGGTGATTGAGAGGATTTCATCCGTAGAGAGCGGATTGCACGAGGCCGTCAGGAGTTTAATGACAAGTTTTGAGGTACGCGAAATAATGTACCCTTTTTGGACAGTTGCGCATAAATAAGATGCGCCCTGTGTAGATAGTAGCCCCTGAGACACTATGTGTTGTCAAAAGTGACGACGCACAGAGGATCGTAATCCAAGGTCTAATATGCCACCTTTATACGTAGGTGGCGAAGTGTCCAGTGGCCAGCCGGACTGATGGATTTGTCAAGCTAAAGCGGCAACTTGACGTGGCAGATGCCGACATCGCGCTTGTCAACAAGCGGCTTGACGAGGCACAAGGTATGTAATTCCTTCGGCGGCTCCTAGTAAGAGGAGCTTTATGCTAGTATCTTACAATGTGTGCGCTTGATGCAGATGGTGCTGCTGCCATGGAGAATCTTCGGGCAGAACTTGCCCGAGCCAAGGAGCAAGCCAGGAAAAGTGATGCGGCTGCCAGAGAGGCAATTGAAGAGCTGAAAGCCGAACAGGATGCTCACTGCCGAAGCAAGAAGGAAATGGCCGAGATGGCCGTGAAGCTGAAGAACGCTGCTGACCGTTGCAAGCTTCTTGAAAAAGAAGATCGGGCGGAACAGACGGACCTGAAGAAGGCCGTTGCCGATGCCAAGGATGCTCGCTCTGCGATGAGAGCTGTGAAGGAGGAGTTGCGTCAGGCCGGAGAAATCGTGGCTGGAAAGCCCTTTATGCTGCGGAGGAACTTCTGTGATCCTAAACATGCTCCGTTAGACCATATGTGGAGTACGGCGGACACCTATCTGGATTTAGCAGTGAGTGCCGCAGATGCGGCCGAGCACTTTCGAGATCAAGAAGATCTCGAAGTGGAAAAGCTCTTCTGGTCGCAGTTCCACAATCCAGAGCGTCCACTGTCATTAGCCGATCATTTGGCTGAATGGGCCGAGCTAAATAGGTAGTCTGGACTCGCCATGAAGTATGTCCTGAGTCATCTGTGGCCAGAGAGACCAGAGCCGAAAAGTTATTTCAACTTGGTGCAACAGTTCCTTGGTGCGGCGCCGCATATTAATGCGATGAAGAGGTCAGCGTGCATAGAGGGCGCGCGGATGGTACTTGCCCGTGTCAAGACATACTGGGCGGAAATGGAAGCCACCGCTGTTGCATCCCGAGACTCGGATGGAAGCCGAGTACCTGCCGAGCGCTATTTTCAGGAAGTTATGCAAGGCGCTCGTTTAATAGAGACGCGGTGCTCGAAGGATACTATATTCGAGTAGCATGTATTATTGTAAAACAATATTTTGATAAATTGTAGAAGCTTTTTATACTTGTGCCTGCAAGTATTATGATACCTCCTGTGCGGCCATTTAACATATATGTATATATAATCTGAAAGATGGTAGTCGTCGGCTTCAGCCCCCACGCACATAATGCGGTGGTGTTCACAGAAGGCGCATTTTCACACTTGATCCAACGTCTTGGTCCTACCAAGGAGGTGATAGCGCAGCAAACTAGGCAATCGGACTATGATGCTTTATCACTTTCACTTAGCCATAGGAGTTTGACATTGAGGCTACTTATATAGCCCCTGGTGGCGCCTGCGCTCGCCCGAACTCGGGGCGCGTATGTGCCTGGCCGGGAAATGGCCCTTCGTTAATGCGGAGGAATCCTAAAGATTCCGGTATGTCATCGAGTGGTTGACCAGTCTCATGCTATATCATGACAGTCAGTTTTCGGCTTTCTCTACTGAGGTGCTCGCCTGGCCGAACCGGGGCACAATCGCATTAGTTCTCCTGGTGCCGCCTTAGCCGATAGAGCGGAACGTAAGGCAGCAAAACACATGAGCCGGGCAAACCCAACGTTTGACCAAAGACATGATTCAGAGCGGATGCATATAAGGCCAAACTCGCGACGCCGAGCACTCCCTAAGGTATTCGGTCTTTACGAGGGCGGGCGGGATAACGCCCTTAGTAATAAGCCCCTAGTGTCCAGGTACGCGCAAAACTCTGACGTGGCCACATGCCAAAACGCCAGCCTCCTCCTTGGTTATACCAAGAAACCAGGGGATGTGTATCAACAACAGATAGCAAAAAAGGTTTACGCAGGGTCTTAATCTGAAAAGAATCCTTGGAATGGGTCCCTGCTGCACGTCTGCGCCTGTGTCTCCGTTGTGCCTTATCCTGGACGGGCGTAGCACGGTGTTCATCTGTAAAAGAGAGGAACTTAGTTAAAGAAAGATCGTGCCGAACATGAGTTATACTAAATAAACGAAGTATGAATCGAAATGGGTAAAATTGAGCTTTATTGTCTCTTGTTTTATATGCGAAGAGCCCCTAGTATAGGGGTATATGGCTATTAAGCCTTTATCAATTGTATGTTTATGCCGGACTCGTCTAGCCGTGTCCGTGGTCTTGACAACCTGTTTAGATGGTTTGGCTGGTGAAGCCTCTTTATTGTGGGGCTGTCAAGGCAGCCGCACTGTTTTCTGCGCGGGAGGAACACTCAATGTTTTCCCTTTAAGGAGATGATGCCTCGTGGACCGGGCATCTTAAGCGTAAGAGATGCATAATGCGGTATTGCATCAAAGCGGGCGAAAGCTTCGCGTCCCAGCAGTGCTTGATAGCTACTTGAGAATGGGGCGATGTGGAAAGTTAGCTGTTCGCAACGGAAGTTATCGAGGGAGCCGAACATAACTTCTAGCCGGAGAGAACCCATGCAACGGGCATCCGGGCCTGGCGTTACCCCTTGAAAGGAGGTTTTGCTATGGCGAATTTTTGTTGGGTCTATCCCCATGTTGCGGATTGTGTCCTGGTATAACAGGTTTAGACCACTGCCGCCGTCCATCAGGACATTTGTAAAATGGAGTCCGCCGATTATTGGATCTAATACCAAGGCAGTCCAGCCTGCGTTCCGGATACTTCTAGAGTAATCTTGATGGTCGAAGGTGATTGGTTTTAACAACCATTGGCGAGACTCCTTTGGTATAGGCCGTATGGCGCGTATCTCTTGTGGCGGCGTTCTGTTCGTCGCGTGAAGTAAGTTTACTGTTTTGACTTCTTGTGGGAAATCCTTTTGTTTCCTGGTGCTCTGCTTGTGGGGTTCGTCGTCGTCCTCACTTGGCGTGTCGAGCCCCTTGTGTTTGGCATTGAGCTGCCGGCTTGCTTGAAAACCCAACAATCTCTGTGGGTATGGTTCGCAGGCTTCCCGGGAGTCCTGTGTATTTGACATATCTTGTCCAAGATTTTGTTTAAGTTGGATAGCTCGTCCCTGTTATCCTTGAGGGGCGGCTTTCTCTGATTCTGCCGCGAGCTTTTGAATCCGCCATTGACCGCCGTGCTCTTCGGGCTGTTTCCCTTATTCCGGCGCTGGTCCTTGCTGCGTCGGGGTTTTCCGTTTCCATCCCTAACTTCGGATGTACTTGGGTCGCTGGTGCTGCATCTTGCCAACCAGCTGTCCTCTCCTGCGCAAAAGCGGGTCATGAGGCTTGTCAATGCGGCCATTGTTCTTGGCTTTTCTTGGCCGAGGTGTCTGGCGAGCCATTCGTCTCAAACATTGTGCTTAAAAGCTGCTAGGGCTTCGGCATCCGGACAGCCGACTATCTGATTCTTTTTTATAAGAAATCTGTTCCAGAATTTCTGGGCTGACTCTCCGGGCTGTTGAGTTATGTGACTGAGATCGTCTGCATCCGGAGGGCGGACATAGGTCCCTTGAAAATTTGCCCGGAAAGCATCCTCAAGCTCTTTCCCAACTTCCAATGGTGTTTTCGGGAAGGCTTTTGAGCCAATGCCGGGCTGGCCCTTTAAGCTTGAGGGGTAAGTATTTTATGGCGTGGAGGTCATCTCCTCTGGCCATGTGTATGTGGAGGATATAATCCTCGATCCAGACCCCAGGGTCTGTTGTTCTGTCGTACGCCTCTCTGTTTACGGGCTTGAATCCCGCTGGAAATTCATGGTCTAGCACCTCATCGGTGAAACATAGGGGGTGTGCGGCACCCCTGTATTTGGGTGTGCCGTGATGTTCGGATATTTGCTATGTTGCATTGCTTACTAGAGCTTGCTTTCTTGGCCCGTATATAGATCTGGCTGGACCGTCTTCTTGATGTGGATCCTTTGGTGGATCACGTGCCGGCTTGTGTGCGGCGCCGCTTGGCACTCCGTGCTGGCCATGCGGTCGTCCATCCGACCGGATGGCATTCCTATTTTTTGACTGTGGGGGCTCTAAGGCCTCCTCGTCAAATTTAGGCAGTAGCTTTCGCTTTGGATAGCTTTTTGTGCGGCGACTGCCAGCATATTTGTCTGCGGTGTTGCGTACTTTGCTCCATCTGATTCTGAGTGCATCTTCCGCAGTTTTGAGCTTCCGCTTCTGCTTCTTCAGGCTATGCGTAGTGGCGACGAGACTTTTGTGGAGGTTCTTCTGCTCCATGAGTTTATCCGGCGTAAGGTTGTCCGGACTGTTGTTTTCTCCGGGGACGGGGTGTTCGGTTTGTTTATCCAAGTTTCCCTATTCGGACGCTTGCTCGAAGGCATGTTCGTCGCCCGCCGGCTCGTCCTGCTCTATGGCTGGGTCTGTATGACTTCTGTCTCTGTCGAGGCGGGGCTTGGAGCGGTGCTTACGTCGCCGCTTTGATTACTTTTCGAGTGAACGATCCCTCATTGCATCCCTGTGTTCCTCGTTGTCGCTTCCTTTGGGTGTGTCCACCATGTATACATCAGGAGATGAGGTGGCTGTCCAGTGCCTTATAGGCGTTGGTTCGTGTTCATCTCCTACATCGTCGTCCATACCGTCGATGTCTTCAGAGTCGAAGTCGAGCACGTCGTTTAAATTATCGACAGTGGCTACGAAGTGGGTGGTGGGTGGGCTTTGAATTTCTTCATCATCCGCATCGCAACCTTGTTAACCATAGTCCGGCCAGGGCTCTCCTGATAAAGAGAGAGACTTTAGTGAATTCAGAATATCGCCGAAGGGCGAGTGCTGAAAGATGTCCGCGGCGGTGAACTCCATGATCGGTCCCAATCGGGTTCGATCGGTCGGGGCGCGGAGAGCTCGGGGTCTAGAGAGGAGTCCGGCTCCTTGGAGTCACGGGCTTTGCAGAGAATAGGGCAGGTGTTCAGCTCGATCGCCGTAGAGATTGCAGCCCCCGAGGCGGTGTCTAACCACCTATCCTCGATTGATGTGATCGGCTCCGAGCTAGGGGTCGGAGCGGACACAGGTGCAGCCTCCAGGGCACTATTCGGCGGCAGAGCTCAATCATGCCCATCGTGACAGTGCGGCGCGCTCTGTTGTGGCTCGAATCCGTCGAAGATCGAGTCTTCGCGGATGTCGGCCATGTAGTTCAAACTTCCAAATCTGACCTGATGGCCAGGGACGTAGCTTTCGATCTGCTACAGATGGCCAAGCGAATTGGCCCGCAGTGCAAAGCCGCCGAATACAAAGATCTGTCCGGGGAGAAAAGTCTCACCCTGGATCGCATTGTTGTTGATGATTAGAGAAGCCATCGGGCCTAAAAGTGATGACACAGAGGAAATCTCCATGAAAGCACCAATGTCGGTGTCAAAACCGGTGGATCTCGGGTAGGGGGTCCCGAACTGTGCGTCTAGGTCGGATGGTAACAGGAGGCAGGGGACACGATGTTTTACCCAGGTTCGGGCCCTCTTGATGGAGGTAAAACCCTACGTCCTGCTTGATTAATATTGATGATATGGGTAGTAGAAGAGTAGATCTACCACGAGATCAGAGAGGCTAAACCCTAAAATCTAGCCCATGGTATGATTGTTGTTCGTCCTACGGACTAAAACTCTCCGGTTTATATAGACACCGGAGAGGGCTAGGGTTACACAGAGTCGGTTACAATGGTAGGAGATCTACATATCCATATCGCCAAGCTTGCCTTCCACGCCAAGGAAAGTCCCTTCTGGACACGGGACGAAGTCTTCAATCTTCTATCTTCATAGTCCAGGAGCCCGGCCGAAGGTATAGTCCGGCCATCCGGACACCCCCTAATCTAGGACTCCCTCAACAACCTTGATAAACTTAATAAAACATTGTTTTTACAATGGGAATACATGTCACTCAAACATAATATTCTTCGAGCATTGTGCCTCTATCGAACGAGTGCCTTCAAGAACTTCTTCAAAATAGTGCTCGGCAGCCACTCGGACTATGGCCGAACCCTGCGCCGCAACAGTGGTGGCATCCATCTCCGCCCAGTATGTTTTGACATGGGCAAGGGCCATCCGCGAGCCTTCTATGCACGCAGACCTCTTCATTGCATTAATGCACGGCACCGCACCAAGGAACTGCTGCACCTAACTAAAATAGTTGTTCGGCTTTGGCCTTTCCGGCCACAGATGATCCACAACAGACCTCATGGTGAGTCCGGACAACCTATTCAGCTCGGCCCATTCGGCAAGCCGATCAGTCAATGGAAGCGGACGCTCTAGAACGTTAAATTGTGACCAGAATAGCTTGTCCACTTCACGATCTGTTTGATCTCGGAAGTATTCGGCCGCATCGACAGCACTCGCCACCAAGTCCAGATATGCGTCCGCCGAACTCCGCAGCCGGTCCATAGGGGCATACCGAGGATCTCCAAACTTCCTGCACAGCATAAAGGGTTTCCCAGCCGCGATATCCCCTGCTTGACGCAGCTCCTCCTTTTTCGTTCTCATCGCAGAGCGGGTGTCTTTGGTCGCCATCGTGGCCTTTTCCAGGTCCGTCGCCTTCGCCTGGTTTTCTTCTTCAAGAAGCTGGCAACGGTCGGCAGTATCTTTTAACTTTACAGCCATCTTGGCCATTTTCTCTTTGCTCTCACAATGTGCGGCCTGTTCGGCCCTTAACTATTCGGCTGCTTGCAAAGCAGCCGCATCGCTACTCCTTGCTTGCTCCTTTGCTCGGGCAAGCTCCGCCCGAAGGGTCTCCACGGTGGCCGCTCCATCTGCACTCACAACATATTAAATATAATGGCATCATGCTGCTCTTATTATGTGACGATCACCAGAAAAGCCACTCACCCTGTGCCTCGTCAAGCCGCTTGTTGACAAGCATGATGTCGGCATCTGCCACATCCAACTGCCGCTTTAGTTCGGCATACCCATCAGTCCGGCTAGCCACCGGAGTTTCCACCACCTGCACATAAAGGTAGTCTGGTTATTACCTGGGACTATGATCCTCTGTTTGCCGCCGTTTTCGACGACAACCAGAGTCTCAGGGGCTACTATCTACACAGGGCACATCGAAAAACGTGCGGTACTTAGAAAAATATACATCATTTCACGTACCTCAAAACCCGTCAGCAGACTCATAAATGCTTCATGCAGCCCTCTTTCGGCGGACGAAATCCTTTCAATCACCATACCCATCAATGTGCGGTGCTCTTCTGAGATAGCCGCCTTCTCCAGCAGATCCCTCCGTATATCCGACCACGCACCAGACGGTGCCGGACTCTTTTGATTGCTTTCTTCGAGAGCCGAATACTGAGGACATCGGGTGGCCATAGGATTACCTTCTGGCCTTGCCGGATCAGGAGAAGCCCTCCGCGACGACACCTCAAGGTCACCCGCTTCGTAAGGCGGTGTGGCAGGGGGAGGCGTTTCACTCTCCATCATCTCCGGAAGAAGATCCCCCGAAGACGAGCTCAGCTGAGAAGGGCTAAGATCCGAACTGCAAGATAAATACTTTGGTTATTTTCCTCAGAAGTAAGGTAGGATATCTTCACTATTAAATACCTTTTGATTACTTACAGCTCGTTAGAGGGCTGATCCCCGCGCGGGCGTTGTGCGGCAAGAACATCCTCCGAGGCAGGACCCTCTGGCGGAGATTTCTTCTCCCATTTGGAAACCTTGATTTCTGGATCTTCGGAGGTAGTCCTCTTCCTTCCCCGGGGAGAGAGAATGTCAGATTCTTCCCCTTGGTTATCCTCCCTCGTGGAGGCGCTCATTCCCTCGGTTGGAATAGGTAGCGATGGGGGCCCGCTTTCGCCCTCTTTATTCCCCCCTTCATCTTCCTTTGAGGGCACCGGACAAGGTGCTGGTTCGAGCATCTTTTCCAACACCGGATTGTCCAAGCCTTCAGGAAGGGGGGCCGAACACCGGATCATCTTCTCCTTTGTTATCCAGTCCTAGTCAAAGAGCGATTCTTCAGAATGATGTCATGATAAATAAAAGGACGGTGTGTTCGTCCATGGGATTACTTACTTGGGCAGTGATGCGGTTGCTGCTCAGGCCCACGTCCTCGGTAGTGTTCGGACACTCTATTTGGCGCCTAAAGAACGATTTGTACATCTCCTCGTGCGTCATGCCAGGGAAATTCTAAATAGTGCATGGTCCTTCTGGGTTGAATTCCCACATGCAGAGGGGCTGGCATTCGCAAGGCTGGACTCGACGAACCAGCATGACTTGCATTACCATAACTAGACTGAAATCTCCCTCGAAGAGATCTCGGATACAGCTCTGCAGTATTGGCACCTCCTTGGCTGGACCCCAGCTCAGTCCCCTGCTGATCCATGACATCAGTTGTGGTGGAGGGCCCGAGCGAAAGGTGGGGGCTGCTACCGACTTGGCACTTTGGGGAGCTGTGACGTAAAACCACTCCCGTTGCCACAATCCGGACACAAGCCGAAGTGAGGGGTAATGCAGAGGAAGGCCTCACAAACGAAAATAAATGACGAGATGTGAAGAAGGGAGTCCGGGGCCAGATCGTGAAAATCCAGCCCGTAATAGAACATAAGACCCCTGACAAAGGGATCTAGAGCGAGGCCTAGTCCTCGGAGGAAGTGGGAGATGAACACAACGCTCTCATTGGGTTCGGGAGTAGGGACGACCTGCCCTCGGGTGGGCAGCCTATGCGAAATTTCGGCGGTGAGATATCTGGCCTCCCTCAACTTCTTGATGTCCTCCTCCATAACGAAGGAAGACATCCACCGGCCTTGAAGGCTAGATCCGGATATGATTGAAGGTTCGAAGCACATGACCTTGGCTTTGGGTGTTCGAACTCGAGGCGGGGGGGGGGGATTCGATTGAGCACGGGAGGGAAAAAAGTAACAGCCTTGTCCCTTTATAAAGAGGGTGAATATCAAGCGTCCTCCTCGTGGCCGTTTGGGACGTGCCTAAAATCTAGGAGTCCTAGGCACGGTTAGGTTACCCACGTCCGTATTGATGAGAATCCCGTAATAAGGGGAACACGATCTCTGCTTTGACAAGACGTGTCAAGAAACCGCCTCGCGTTATGTGCGGGGCTGGTTAAAGAAAAACGGTTCAAATAATTACCGGGCCATGCCATGATGTCATGCTGCCAAAACGTGTCAGTAGATTAGATTTGTGGAAATATTATTCTCTCTACGGTGGTATGTGGAACTTATTTTGCAGGGTTGGACACTATCCTTGTATTCAAACTCTTCTGTGGTGTATTCGGAGGAGGAACCCGCCTTGCAATGCCGAAGACAACACTGCGCGCCGGACTCATCGTCATTGAAGCCTGGTTCAGGGGCTACTGAGGGAGTCCTAGATTAGGGGGTCTCCGGACAGCCGGACTATATCCGTTGGCCGGACTGTTGGACTATGAAGATACGAGATTGAAGACTTCGTCCCGTGTCCGGATGGGACTCTACTTGGCATGGAAGGCAAGCTAGGCAATACGGATATGTATATCTCCTCCTCCGTAACCGACCTTGTGCAATCCTAGCCCCTTCCGGTGTCTATATAAACTGGAGGGTTTTAGTCCGTAGGACAACATACAATCATACCATAGGCTAGCTTCTAGGGTTTAGCCTCTCCGATCTCGTGGTAGATCAACTCTTGTACTACTCATATTATCAAGAATAAATCAAGCAGGACGTAGGGTTTTACCTCCATCAAGAGGGCCCGAACCTGGGTAAAACATCGTGTCCCCTGCCTCCTATTACCATCCGCCTTAGACGCACAGTTCGGGACCCCCTACCCGAGATCCGCCGGTTTTGACACCGACAGTGCCGAAGACAACGAAGACCCCGTTGAACAGGATGAACGGGAAGATGGCAGGTTAGCCCTGGTAAACATGCCACACACGAAGACTCAGAGGACAGTAAATATCTTCCGCTCTCCAAGGGTGAGGCGAGCCTCGGCACTGAGGATTTCATCATGCCCGAGAAACCTCTTGAGCAGGAGCGCTTCAAGCGCCAGCTAATAGCCACTTCAAGGAGCCTGAAAAAGAAGCAGCAGCAGCTTCAAGCTGATCAAGATCTGCTCAAGATAAATGGACCGATCTCCTAGCAGCTGATACATCTCCGTCGTATCTACTTTTCCAAACACTTTTGCCCTTTTTTGGACTCTAACTTGTATGATTTGAATGGAACTAACCCGGACTGACACAGTTTTTAGCAGAATTGCCATGGTGTTATTTTTGTGCAGAAATAAAAGTTCTTGGAATAACCTGAAAATCAACGGAGATTATTTTTGGAATATATAAAAAATACTGGCAAAAAGATCCACGTCAGGGGGCCCACACCCTGTCCACGAGGGTGGGGGACGCGCCCCCTGCCTCGTGGGCCCCCTGATGCTCCACCGACCTCAACTCCAAGTCCATATATTCACTTTCAGGGAGAAAAAAATAAGAGAGAAGGATTCATCGCGTTACGATACAGAGCCGCCGCCAAGCCCTAAACTCTCTCGGGAGGGTTGATCTGGACTCCGTTCAGGGCTCCGGAGAGGGGAATCTGTCGCCATCATCATCATCAACCTTCCTCCATCACCAATTTCATGATGCTCACCGCCATTCGTGAGTAATGCCGTCGTAGGCTTGCTGGACCGTGATGGGTTGGATGAGATTTATCATGTAATCGAGTTAGTTTTGTTAGGGTTTGATCCCTAGTATCCACTATGTTCTGAGATTGATGTTGCTATGACTTTGCTATGCTTAATGCTTGTCAGTAGGGCCGGAGTGCCATGATTTAAAATCTGAACCTATTATTTTTTTCGTGAATATATGTGAGTTCTTGATCCTATCTTGCAAGTCTATAGTCACCTATTATGTGTTATGATCCTTTAACCCCGAAGTGACAATAATCGGGATACTTACCGGTGATGACCGTAGTTTGAGGAGTTCATGTATTCACTATGTGTTAATGCTTTGGTCCGGTACTCTATTAAAAGGAGGCCTTAATATCCCTTAGTTTCCAATAGGACCCCGCTGCCACGGGAGGGTAGGACAAAAGATGTCATGCAAGTTCTTTTCCGTAAGCACGTATGACTATATTCGGAATACATGCCTACATTACATTGATGAACTGGAGCTAGTTCTGTGTCACCCTATGTTATAACTGTTGCATGATTGATCGCATCCAACATAATTATCCATCATTAATCCATTGCCTACGAGCTTTTCATATATTGTTCTTCGCTTATTTACTTTTCTGTTGCTACTATTACAATCACTATAAAACAAAAAATATTACTTTTGCTACTGTTAGCACTACTGTCATATTAATTTGCTACTAAACACTTTGTTGTAGATATTAAGTTTCCAGGTGTGGTTGAATTGACAACTCAGCTGCTAATACTTGAGAATATTCTTTGGCTCCCCTTGTGTCAAATCAATAAATTTGGGTTGAATACTCTACCCTCGAAAGTTGTTGCGATCCCCTATACTTGTGGGTTATCAAGACTATTTTCTGGCGCCATTGCCGGGGAACATAGCTCTATTCTTTGAGTCACTTGGGATTTATATCTGCTTATCATTATGAAGTACTTGAAAGATCAAAGAACCAAGTTTTTTCCCTCAACTACGAGGGGAGGTAAGGAACTGCCATCTAGCTCTGCACCTGATTCACCTTCTGTTTTGAGTAAACTTGCGACACCTACACCTACTATTCATTCTGATATGTCACATGTTATTGATGATGCCACTTCTGCTTTGCATGATACTTATGATGAAACTACTTCTATGCTTGATACTACTATGCCACTAGGTGAATTTCTTGATGAACAACTTGCTAGGGTTAGAGAGAATGAAATTATTGAAACTGATAATATTGATGAAAGTGATGATGAAGATTCCCCCTAGATATGAATTGCCTGTTGTGCCTGAGGGTCATGTTATGGATGAAGAAACTGCTAGAGACTTCTTAGCTTGCAATAATAGATCTGATCTTAAGAAATTATTAGCTCAGCTTAAAGAAAAGTCTTTGAATGCTAGAATGAAATATGACCCTGCTTTTGCTACTTCACCTATCTTTATTACTGATAAGGATTATGATTTCTCTGTCGATCCTGAGTTAATTACTTTGGTTGAATCTGATCCTTTCTATGGCTATGAATCTGAAACTGTTGTGGCACATCTTACTAAATTAAATGATATAGCCACCCTGTTTACACATGATGAGAAAACTCGCTATTACTTTATCCTTAAGTTGTTTCCGTGCTCATTAAAGGGTGATGCTAAAACATGGTTTAATTCTCTTTATCCTGGTTGTGTGCGTAGTCCCCAGGATATGATTTATTACTTCTCTGCTAAATATTTCCCTGCTCATAAGAAACAAGTTGCCTTAAGGGAAATATATAGTTTTGTGCAAATTGAAGAAGAGAGTCTCCCACAAGCTTGGGGGAGGCTTCTCCGATTGCTTAATGCTTTGCCTGATCATCCTCTCAAGAAAAATGAAATACTTGATATCTTTTATAATGGACCAACTGATGCTTCCAGAGACTACCTGGATAGTTGTGCTGGTTGTGTTTTTAGGGAAAGAACAGTTGATCAAGCTGAATTGCTATTGAATAATATGTTGAGTAATGAAAATGATTGGACACTTCCTAAACCAACTCCTAATACAACTTCGAAGAAAAGGGGTATTCTATTTCTCAGTCCTATAGATTTAAAGCTGAAGATGTTAAGAATTTACCACCTATTGAAGAAATGCATGGTCTTGATAACCCGACACAGGTAGTAAAGGTAAATTCTCTCTAGATTTGATGAAGTTGATATTCCTCGTTATAAGTCTACTAGCCAATGCTTAGATGAGTTTGATAATTTTATTGTTAAACAAGAAAACCTCAATGCTTATGTTGGTAGACAATAGAAACATAATGCTCATATGCTTTAACACTTGAGTGATTATATGTTTAGAGTTAAAGGTGAACTTAAACTTATTAGTAAACATGCTTCTATGGTTACCACTCAAGTAGAACAAGTACTTAAGGCTCAGAATGATTTGCTCAATGAATTAAACAATAAGAAAAATGATAGTGATGTTAGAGTTATGACTAGAGGGGTAAAATGACTCAAGAACCTTTGTATCCTGAGGGCCACCCCAAGAGAATTGAGCAAGATTCTTAGAGAGCTAATGTTGATACACCTAGTCCTTCTAAGAGGAAGAAAAAGAAAAATGATAGGACTTTTGTAAGTGCATCTAGTGCCACCCCTAGTTGGTTTTGGAGTATTGACGACAAACCTAGTTGAGGGAATAATGTGTTTGTGAGAATTGCAGGATAACACAGGTAGAAGTCCCTCATTGATTCAGTTTTCCTCCCAGAGATGACACCTAAAAATGTAATAAGACATTGAAGACTAAGGTGGTATGTGAAGACATTCACATTGAAGAATATGACAAGAGAATAAATCGCATGAAGACTATGGAGCACGAAGACTTAGTTCTTTCGTACTTCTTTTACTTCTTTGTTGAGTCATAGGAACCACCGTACTGTTAAGTGGGGTCCAAGAGAACTAGTCAGAATGACTGAAGTGATGCTTAACCAAAATCCTATGTCTTCGAGTGAAGACTATGAGAGCAAATCTTGTCTAGAGTTGGATAAGTCAGCTTTGCTTGTAGCCCAAGTAAAAGTTGCCGTGTGTATTTGAAATCTGACCGTTGGAACATGTGTCAGTTTCTTAGTGACCCAGGGTCATTTCGGACAAATCAGGTCGGGTTGCCTAGTGGCTATAAATAGCCCACCCCCTACAACCATAAACGATTGGCTGCTCAGAGTTAAAGCACGACTTTTGTCGTTTGAGAGCAACCCACCTCGAAGCCTTTGAGAGAGAATTCCTTGCGAAGATAAAGCCCTAACCAGCAAGAGCCAAAGAGTGTTAGGCATCACTTAAGTCTTCCTGTCTGTGTGATCTGAAGACTTATTACACTTGAGGACTGTGAATCCTCCAGCCGGTTAGGCATCGCGTTCTGAGCATCCAAGAGTCATTGTGGATCGCCAGTGAACGAAGTCTGTGAAGGTTTGGAAGTCTACCTTGAAGACTTACCAGAGTGATTGGGCGAGGTCTGTGTGACCTTAGCTCAAGGGGAATACGGTGAGGACTGAGTGTCCTGAGCTGCGTGTTCAGGACTGGGTGTCCGGGACTGTGTGTCCTCAGGTTTAAATACCTAGCCACCCTAACCAGACGTACAACTGTCACCGCAGTTGGAACTGGTCTACCAAACCTTTGTCTTCACCAAGCTCACTGGTTTCATCCTTCCCTTCCCTTTACTTACTGTTGGTCCTTGTGAAGTCATTGTACGATTGCATCACCATTTGGCTTCACTGAGTGATTACTTGTTCTGATTGGCTTCACAATATCTTCCTACCTGATCCTTACTGCATAGCTGCTATTAGTCATTATGCTTTCACTTCATTGAATACTTGACTATGGCTTGTCTAGGGTAGTCTACCTTCCGATGCATGGTTATAGGTTCATTTCTATCGTTTGTCTTCAAAACTCCCATGTTTTGAAGACTTCCATAAAATTGCCTATTCACCCCCCCTCTAGTCGATATAACGCACTTTCAATTGGTATCAGAGCAAGGTACTCCCTTGTTCTATGTGATTTTGGTTTAACCACCTAGAGTTTTAGTTATGTCGACCACAGGAATGAAGACTGTGTCATGCCCCATCTTTGACGGTCACGAGTATCCCAAGTGGAAGGCCATGATGAAGAAGCGCCTCACGGCGATAAACAGCAAGCTGTGGACCGTTACTGAGATTGGTTTGACCGATCTGTGCAAGATGGCGGAAGCCGATGACATTCGCAAGTACACTCTTCTCGACCTCACGGCGAAGGACGTCATCTGCTCCTGTCTGTCTCAAAATCATTTCAGGAATATCATGCATCTCGATCATGCGAAGCTTATCTAGGACCGTCTCTCTGAGGTCTATGAAGGTCATCAAACTCGTCATGATCCTTGGTTTGAGGACTTTAAGGAATCTCTCAAAGCGATGACATTCGAACCAGAATCATCATCTTCTGCATCATGCCTTATGGCAAAAGATGCTAAGGTAACTGAATGCTATCTATCTGAATCCAGTGATGATGAATCTGGTGATGAATTTGGACCCAGCTATGCAAAACTTGCTTCCCTTGCCACTAAACAACATAAAGCTATGGAAATATTCAAAAACTGTTAGACAAAAGCGATGACCTGTTGGACGCTGAAATGACTCGATCTCAGTCCTTAATTGAAGACATAAAAAATCTTCATGTTAAGTACGAGGAACTTGAAAGTCATCATGAAACGCTCTCAACAACTCATGAAAAGCTTTCCTATGATTATCTTCAAAGGGAGCAAGAACTTGAGAAATTGAGAGCGGCTCATGAAGATCTTCAAAAGGAAAACGAGTCACTTCGCGCTGAACAGACCAGTCCCGCTCATGAAGGATTTGAACCACCATGTCTTAAATGCCTTGAGCGTGATAACGCTACTTCTGTTGCTAAATGTTCTACTGCTGCTACTGTTGCATTATCTTCAACTGTTGATGTGGTAACTAACCCCTCTGATGAGGATGCCACTGCTATTGCTGATGAGAATGCTAGGTTGAAGACATTGCTTGAAACAGGGATGTTCAAAAGTCTCAAAGGGCATCAGACACTATGTGATGTTCTCAAAAGGCAGATCCTGAACCAAAACCCTAGGAAAGAGGGTGTTGGGTTCAAAAGGAAAATGAATGCTGATGGCTCTTACTGGAAACCTGAGCAGTACCCCAAAACCACATGGGTTGCTGCAAAGGAACCTTCAGCGGATCCATCCACCCTATCTGGCTTCACTTGTGCTAATCCCATTGTCATTGATGAATCCTTTGATGCAAACTATAAACTGTTTAAGAATCAGAATGGTGAAGTGTTTGCCAGGTATATTGGTACTAACTGCAGGAATGGGCCGCCTATGAAGAAAGTCTGGGTGCCGAAAAGATGTTTGGAGAATCTTCCTGTGAATGTCGTCATGACACCACACATGAAGAAGACAAACCCCAGACCACAGGCTTCATACGGTCCAAAGGTTTCATACAGACAGAGGACTCACCTGAGTCGCACTAACACAAATTTTTTTGCAGGGAAACCTTACTCAGGCCTATGAATATGAGCGTGTTTCATCAAACCGCCATGTTCATAAGACCAAGAACTACTCTGCTTATTCTTATGAGTACTATTGTCCACCTGCAAGACTTTTTGCTAGGGCTCTAACGCCAAAGTTCTCAGATGCTGCACTTAGACTCATTGCTTCTAAGCCACTCTTGAAGATGTGGGTGGCCAAGAAAGCTTAACTCTCTTTTGCAGGGAAAGGTCTCCAGCTGAAAACCAAAATCGTCTGAAGCTATTGCTGGGGACCTTAAACATCTTGTAGGGCGCAAGATCAAATTCCCAGATGGTCTTATTATGTATTTTGTTCCTGAGTCGCTTGCTACTTGCCCTATCAGTCCTAACCTCGATCTAAGCTTTCATAATCCACTTGCTCGTCAAATGTTTATGCTTCACAATTCTCTTCGTGAAGCCTATCCCCCTAACTGCATTGTAGGGTACGACACCAGCTGCTTCAGAATGGATTATTGATAGTGGGTGTACTAATCACATGACTGGCAAGCGAAGCCTTCTCATGGACTCAACCTTACGTCCATCTAACAAAAGTCACATCACATTTGCTGACACTAGTAAAAGCAAGGTATTGGGTCTAGGTAGAGTTGCAATCTCAAAGGATCAACACATGGATAAAGTCATGCTTGTTGAATCCCTTGGTTTGAACTTAATGTCTGTCTCAATGCTTTGTGATTTAAGTATGATTGTGATATTTGGAAAATATCGTTGCCTTGTTCTAATGGAATCTGACAAGTCTCTAGTGTTTGAAGGGTATCGGAAAGATGATTTGTACGTGGTAGATTTCTCAGCAGGACCCCAACTTGCCGTATGCCTTCTAGCAAAAGCTTCTGAATGCTGGCCCTGGCATCGGAGGCTAGGGCATGCTGGCATGAGGAACCTCCACACCCTTGCAAGGAAGAAGCATGTCATAGGCATCGAGGGCGTCAGGTTGAAGAAGAATCACTTATGCGGTGCCTGTGAAGCAGGAAAGATGACGAGGGCCAAGCATCCCTCGAAGACAATCATGACAATGACTCAACCCTTCGAACTGCTCCACATGGATCTTTTCGGTCCCACTCATTACTCAACTCTTACTACTACTGCTTGTCTCTATGGCTTTGCAATTGTTGATGATTATTCAAGATATACTTGGGTGCATATAATCCTCTACAAGACTGAAGTGCAGGATGTCTTCAGACGCTTCGCCAATCGAGCAATGAACAACTATGGCGCCAAGACAAAGCACATCAGAAGTGACATGGCACTGAATTCAAGAACACTGGCCTAGATACAAATCTTGATACCTTAGGCATCACACATGAATTCTCATCTCCGTACACGCCACAGCAGAATGGCGTCGTCGAACGCAAGAACAGAACATTTATTGAAATGGCCCGGATGATGCTTGATGAATACAAGACTCCAAGAAAATTCTGGCCGGAAGACATTGATACTGCATGCCATATCATCAACCGTGTTTATCTTCACAAGCTTCTGAACAAGACATCCTATGAGCTCCTTACTGGAAAGAAGCCAAATGTCAGTTACTTCAGAGTATTTGGCGCCAGGTGCTGGATCAAGGATCCACATCACACTTCAAAATTTGCACCGAAAGCACATGAAGGCTTTATGCTTGGATATGGAAAGGATTCGCACTCCTACAGAGTCTTCAACCTTTTTCATTATAAAGTGGTTGAAACAGTGGATGTGCGGTTCGATGAGACTAACGGCTCACAAAGAGAGCACCTGCCAAATGTGCTAGATGAAGTTCCATCCAGTGAATCAATCAAACTTATGGGAACTGGAGAAATCATACCATCTGAATCTCAGCCTGAAGAGGAACTTATCATCTCCGCACCTGATCAAACTGAAGGGAATGCTCACCCTGAAGACAATCCGTCTAATGATGACAATGATCAACAAGAGCAAAATCTTCGTCCTGTACATCCTCGCGTTGCAAATGAAGTACAGATTGAGAGAATAATTGATAGCATCAATGCCCCAGGTCCACTCACTCGTTCAAGGGCAACACAGCTAGCAAATTTCTATGGGAACTTCGCATTCGTCTCAATATCTGAACCCAAGAAAGTTGAAGCCTTCATGGAACCTGAATGGATTCAAGCTATGCAAGAAGAGCTTCAACAGTTTGAGCTGAATCATGTATGGGAACTGGTTAAGCGTCCTGATCCTCGCAAGCACAATATAATAGGCACCAAATGGATATATCGCAAAAAGCAAGATGAGCATGGTCAAGTTGTCAAAAACAAAGCTCGTCTCGTTGCTCAAGGATACACTCAAGTTGAAGGGATTGACTTCAATGAAACATTTGCTCCTGTGGCTCGACTTGAAGACATACGCATACTGCTGGCCTATGCAAATCATCATAACATACTTCTATATCAAATGGATGTGAAGAGCGCTTTTCCTAATGGAAAGATTGAAGAAGAAGTGTATGTTGCACAACCGCCTGGCTTTGAAGATCCAAAACATCCTGACATGGTGTACAAGCTCAACAAGGCACTGTATGGCCTCAAACAAGCCCCTCGGGCTTGGTATGACACACTCAAAGACTTCCTGAAGAGCAAAGGCTTCAAATCTGGTTCCCTCGACCCCACTCTCTTCACGAAGACATATGATGGTGAACTGTTTGTGTGCCAAATATATGTGGATGACATTATCTTCGGCTGCACCAATCAGAAATATAGTGAAGAGTTCGGATATATGATGCAAGAGCAATATCAGATGTCCATGATGGGTGAGTTGAAGTTCTTCCTTGGTCTTCAAATATGTCAGCAACGCAACAGCATCTTCATATCTCAAGAGAAGTACCTCAAAGATTTCCTGATGAAATTTGGGATGCAAGACTACAAAGGCTTCACGACGCCAATGCCAGCAAACATCATCTGGGTCCCGACGACAATGGTAAAGAGTTCGATCAAAAGGTATATCACTCCATGATTGGTACTTTACTTTATCTCTGTGCATCTAGGCAAGATATTACGCTTAGTGTTTGCATGTGTGCTCGATTCCAAGCGGCACCAAAGGAATCGCATCACTTAGCTGTGAAGCGAATTCTTCGATATTTGGCTCACACCCCAACTCTAGGATTATGGTATCCAAAGGGCTCAGAGTTTGATCTGGTTGGATTCTCGGATGCTGATTATGCTGGTGACAAGGTTGATCGCAAGTCTACATCAGGCACATGTCATTTTCTGGGACGATCACTTGTATGTTGGTCTTCAAAGAAGCAGAACTGTGTATCTCTCTCCACTTCTGAATCTGAATACATTGCTGCTGGATCTTGCTGCGCTCAGCTTCTGTGGATGAAGCAAACACTCAAAGACTATGGTATTCATCTGAAGCAAGTGCCACTGTACTGCGACAACGAAAGCGCCATCAAGATTGCCAACAACCCAGTTCAGCACTCGAAGACAAAGCACATTGAGATTCGTCATCACTTTCTCAGAGATCATGTTGTGAAGGAAGACATTGATATCATACATGTCAACACTGAAGAACAATTGGCAGATATCTTCACCAAGCCCTTGGATGAGAAGAGATTTTGCAAGTTACGGTGTGAGCTAAATATCTTGGAATCCTCAAATGTCCTGTGATCAGGAACACATCCTAACACTTATGCATAATGATGACTTAGATGTGGAACACACGAAGTAAAGTATATCTTCAATCAATGAAGACATACATTCTAAGTATGAATACATTAATGTGGAATTTGACTTCGGAGCGCCACGATAATTGTGCGCCATGTCTGGGTCTAATACTTCCTATACGGTGGGTAACGCCACCACCAAATTCTTCTATTTGAAGTGTTTTACCCATGGCGTTACATTTGCTATGTCTTCACATTTTGTTTGTCTTCATTCTCAACTTGTCTTCATGATTATCTTCACTATGTTGATGTGATTGTCTTTCTCATATATATATATATACTAGTGTTCTGTCCTCTACATCATTCACTTATAGCTACGTCTTCTTGTTGAATCTTTTGAACTAAGTAAATGTGATCGGACCCTAACCTCTCTATGCTTTCTATCTCAAACTCTATCTCTCCAAATCATATGCATTCTCTTGAAACTGTTGAATGTCTTCTCTGCGTCCTTGTCAGCAGAAGATACAGAGACAAATATTAAGTCCGCTTTCGATGCTAATTCCTTTCACCTGAAACCCGGAGAAGTGGGAACGACCACCCGACAATCCAGGCGTGCGTGGGAACGTGGAACAACCTCCGATATGTTGCATGATGGCCACGTATCCTTCAGATGTGAATCGCCAGGGGCACCTGCGTAATAACACTGTGCCATCCCTGTCCCTATAATTACACGCCTCACCACAGTCATTATCCTTTCTTCCACTCTCGCACAAACCCTAGCGCCACCACTAGCCCTCGACTACGCCGGTGACGAAGCGCTTAGCTGCCGTGACCTCTCCGACGCCATCTTCACGCCGGCCGCGGACATCATCTTGTCCGCCGTCGCCGTAGGTGTCCTCTGTCGCCAAGTTAGGGCACGGACGATCAAACTGCTCGGCCTCCTCTTCCACTCCGTCTAGCAGTTCTTCATGTGGTAAATAAAACTTCCTTTTTACGGCCCCTTTGATCCTATAGACTCATCACTTTCTGCCACAAGAAGTTTCTATTCACACAAGCTGGGTCTATTTCATACTGCATCTCATAATATGCTCATTATGTTCACTTATGCTTCACAAAGTAGTTAGATTCCTCACTTGTACTTATTCGTGGTTTCGTACAAATCTGGAACTAACTCTCTATCTATGAGTGAATGTCTTCGCACTATGAGGTCAATGTCCTCTAAACTGATTTATCTCAAAATCTTCTGAGAATGCATATGACCTCTTCCCCTTCCCTCGCACCTTAATGCTGTCATAGGTACATGTCCGTGGGAGAATCCCTTGGTTCTCATAGTCTACATTCATTTGCAGAATTCTTACAACATCATATAAATTCTCCCGAAGCCAGTTCCTGTTTGTCCAGCAAGCGAAAGCCTTTGAAGCCTTTGAACATGTTGAAGCCATTCAGTTTGAAGTTCATGGCTGCAGAGAAATCAGTAAGGAAGGGTGGCAGACAGCGTCGTGGGGGAACGTCAAGAGATTTGCCTGATAACCTCTCCGAGCTTTACAAGACAGATCCTGAAGAGGATTACAATCAGCGCAAGACCCGAATCCAATGGATTCGAAGATATTGGGCAGAACAATGGTTCAAGGACAGGTTTGTGACCTAGGAATATGCTGAGAAAAATGCCATCAAGCAACCATGGGGAGACATCCTATACAGAAATCTTCAACCCAGGTCCAGAGATGAAGCCATTGAACAAGGCTTCTATCCCTACATGGTCCATGGACCACAGCCTGCGGATGCACACCCATCGTCATTCCTATGGTGTCGTGACGACAATCTGTTCAAACGCAACTTCCAGTTTGCCAAGAATTCGTCTAAGCAAAACAAGAAGTCATTGGGACTAGACTTCAACCCTGGTCCTTCTGCTCCCCGTGCCGATGGCACCCGCGAAGCTGAACCCAATCTTGTTGGGCCCTTCTACAACCTGGAAGGTCTCATCACTCATATCATGGTTCAAGGGACAGTCGTGGATGAGCCTGCAGATGACGCTGAATCTGATGAAGCGCCTACATCGCCGAAGCCAAAGAAACTGAAGAAGCCTAAAGCTTCAAAGCCTGCCTCAGCACCAAAAATCTCACAGGCAAAGCCACTGGTTAATGCACCTCCTGAAGACAGTGTGCAGTCTGAAGATTTGTCACGCATCTCCAAGCCCTCGAGAGTAAAGATGCCTTTGCAACACACCAGCCAAGAACTGACTGCTGTTGCTATTCTGCGCAACGACGCCATTGATCTGTCCAGTGATGAAGATCTTGCAGATGACGCTCTTGAGCAACTGATCAAGACCAAAGAAGAAGCAGAAGTCTTCAATGATTTGCCTCTCTTCGACGTGGCAATCATCCACAACTTCATTGATGAGTGATTTGACACGCCCAACCTCAGCTTTGAAGATCTACAACTTCCAATTGGCCTCAATGTCGCCTTCCATGGCACCATTGCTTTAGAGCTAGCTCTAGCTCAGTGCATCGTTGAACTAAAGCAAAAGATCTACTTTGAGAAAGCTCAGTTCAAGAAGCACATGGCCAAGCTCAGCATGCAAGAGGTGAAAAACTTCAAGATTATACTGCACGAGCTCAAGGAAGCCTTTCTCAAAAAACGTGCAGAAGCTTAAGGTTCACGTGAATGCATGAAGAGCCTGGCTGACAAGTGTGTGCAAGCCTACAATGAGGCTGAGAGGCGCAAGGATCTTGGT
This sequence comes from Triticum urartu, assembly GCF_003073215.2. Taxonomy (NCBI): domain Eukaryota; kingdom Viridiplantae; phylum Streptophyta; class Magnoliopsida; order Poales; family Poaceae; genus Triticum; species Triticum urartu. The sequence continues at coordinate 634,304,920 of NC_053026.1, forward strand.
CGTCCTGGCATCGACCCAAGAATGGCTGCAAAGAAGAAGAAGCCCTCAACTGATCAATCTACACCTTCAAGGCAGGAAGAACCTCACATAGTCTTCCCAGCCAGCATGACTGGCTCGAAGCCAAAGGTCATGTCAACCGCTTCAGAACTGAAGAAGACGAGGAATGGTGAGGCTGAAGCGAGAAAGAGGAAACATCTTGAAGCCTCTGATGCTGCTCCCTCCAAGAAGAAGCGCAAAACCAAGAAGGATCGGGCTGCTCCCACAGAGCCCTTAGTTGTTGAACCTATCTCAATGGTCCGCCCTGCATCTGAACATCAAGAGCACCAACTGATTGTCCATGAGCCTGCTTCCACAGAGGCTCATGAAGCTGAAGAATTCCAGTAGTTGATCCCACCGCTGCTGAAGACATTGGTCACCATGACAATGTTGAAGATGATGTAGTTCTTCCTTAGATCGAGCACCAACTGGTATCATTGCCTGTGCTTACGCACAACGAACTCATCAGCATTGGTCATCCTTTGACATCAATTGCTCAGGATGCATCATGGGCTGATCACCCACAACAACAAGACACCCCGAGTACTCCCCAACAACAAGTCACACCACCCCAGCAAGAAGAAGAAGATGACTTTGAGGCCCAGCCAACTCCATCTCCAAAGGCGTCGCCAGCGTTACGCAGGCTTCGCAAAGGACCAAGGTCTCAAGTCCCTCTTTCGAGCGTTCCAGAAGGAGAAATGCCCCACCAATCTGTTGCACGTCAAGTGTTTCCAGATGCCACTCCTACTGTGAATGTCTCCGAGTCTGAGGCTAAAGTTGCTGAAGACATTCCGGCTGCATCAGCCGACGACACACAAGAAGAAGAATGTGTCCCTACTCCTCCATTACTGAAGAAGCTGTTCTCGAGGAGAACGTGTCTGTACCTGACCCTCCAGCTCATCAAGTGGAGGTTGAGAATCTTGAGGCAGCCACCACCAACACAAATGAAGCCAATGACGTAGTCAGGCTGAAGCAAATGTGGAGCCTGCACCAACCAATGTGCTAGAAGTCAATGAAGCCAATGATGTAACTGCTCCTGTTCCTGCGCCTGCTGCTGGTCCTCAGTTTGACTATCACGTTGAGCACATGCCTCAGGTACAGAAGCCAATGCCAAGGTTGCCCAGGTTTCCAGGTCCTGCATCGGCACCCGGATCTTTTAATGTCAACGGCTTCAAAGCAGACAACACCTTCTTCAATAGCGCCAAGAACCCCTACTCCAGGGAAAGAATATCTTCTGATCAGTTCTGGAGCTATCCGCAGTGAAGTTATTACTCATGCATTCTGTACAATCAAGGTCGCATTTTACCTCATATGCATCTTGACACTGGAGCCATAACTGGTCTGCCGTGCTTGGAAGAAGCTCTGGATTGCTTCAAAGAGTCTGGATTGTTGCCGTTCGTCACCGACAAAGAGCACTGGAACAAAGAATTGCTGCTCCAATTCTATGCCACTCTTCACATTCGTGGCTACAACAGAGATCCGAAGACTTGGGTCCTTGAGTGGATGACCGGCAATGTTCATCACGAAGCCAAAGCCTTTGATATCATTGAGCTCACTGGTCTGCCACTCCTGGAGATCTTTATGAACCTGGTTGTCAGCTTCACAGTGCAGCTATGGAGAGCATCTTTTAGAAGCCTGAACCAAACATGAGTTAGATGCTTAGCATGATGAAGCCTTTGCCTCCAACTGTTGCATATCCTAAGGAGTTCTTTAGTGAAGACCTTGAGTATCTGCCACGCACTATCTATCACATTATAAGGCGAACTCTCTGGCCCATCAAAGGACATTCTCCACATGCAAAGCTGGAAGGTGCAATGAAGACTTTGGTCTTTTATATTCTTCACGGAAAATGCTTCAATGCACAAGACTTCTTCATCCGCCAACTTGCTGCATCAGGATCTGATTTTTTTGGCTTGAATTTTTACGCTCCATGGATAATGCGGCTGATCAAACTACACTCAGCTGTCTCATATCAGCCCTCTGCTCGCAATCATCGGATCTTTCTGCCTTTCGTTGATATGTCCGTTGAAGCCATCTATCCAGAGCCTGCCAAGGAGCCTCTTAGTCTTCGGAATGCTGAGCATCAACGCTTCTCTCAAAACATTAAAGGAGTTGAAGCAGTCACTCGTGTTTATCCTCTGGCTGGTACTACACGTGCACCTCATCGTGCCCTCATTGAAGCCACTGACAGCACCATTGCCCAACGGCCCAAGAAGCGATCTCGTGTTCTCAATGACCGAGAGCTTCTGGTTGCCCTTCATCAGAAACAGGATAGGCATCATGACTGGCTGAAGCGCCAAATGCAAAGCCTCTTGGTGGACATAAACAGGATTCGCAATATTGCCACCAAGAATGCCTTTGTTGCCCATGAAACCTGTCGGCGTACATGGAAAGGACTGATGCTTATGTGCTCTGAGGATGATCTTCAAGAGGATGGCTTCTCTGAACACTTCAAGTTTGACTCCACACCTCCAAGAAGGACTGTGCTGCGACGAACTCCGTCTCTTGAAGACTCTGAGTTCTCTTCCTCCGCGGCAACTGTGAATGCCAGAGTGATCGATGATGAAGACAATGCCACTTCACCACCCCTACTTCTGCACGCATCGACACTGCCCCGAGTTCGTCTGCACCGCCGAACAACACCAACGACCTTGCTGCTTCACCTACTCCTCATGGGAACGAGTAGATGCTCTATGTCTTCAAACCTTTTTGGTCCTTACTGACAAAAGGGGGAGAAGCATATGAGTTTGATAGTCTTCAAGCGGGTCCATATGGGCGGTTGCTTTATGTTTTCCCTAGTGTTTACAACTCTCGTTTTGATACATTTGGTTCTTTGAGTTGTAACACTTAAAATCGATGGTCGTCTGCTACTTATTTGCTATTCTGTGATGCGATAATAAATTCCACATGTGCGACGATAAATTCCGCACTTAGATCATTTTGCAGACGTCCATTTTTCATTATGCATGTCATTATCTTCACATACTTTTCATGCATGATGAATTGTCATCATAAGTTGAAGAGGATCTCCACAAGTACAACCTGCCATGTGCATTTGCATTCCAAAAGTAAATTGCTTATATGCACATCTTCAGGGGGAGCCCTTGCAACTTATGAAGACAATTCCCTATCCTTTACAATTTCACATATTATATTCCCCGTTGAAACCTTCAACTAGTTTGTCATCAATCAGCAAAAAGGGGGAGATTGTAAGTGCATCTAGTGCCAGCCCTAGTTGGTTTTGGAGTATTGACGACAAACCTAGTTGAGGGACTAATGTGTTTGTGAGAATTGCAGGATAACACAGGTAGAAGTCCCTCATTGATTCGGTTTTCCTACCAGAGATGACCCCTAAAAATGTAAGAAGACATTGAAGACTAAGGTGGTATGTGAAGACATTCACATTGAAGACTATGACAAGAGAAGACATCGCATGAAGACTATGGAGCGCGAAGACTTAGTTCTTTCGTAGTTCTTTTTCTTCTTTGTTGAGTCATAGGAACCACCATACTGTTAAGTGGGGTCCAAGAGAACCAGTCAGAATGACTGAAGTGATGCTTAACCAAAATCCTATGTCTTCGAGTGAAGACTATGAGAGCAAATCTTGTCCAGAGTTGGATAAGTCAGCTTTGCTTGTAGCCCAAGTAAAAGTTGCCGTGTGTATTTGAAATCTGACCATTGGAACACGTGTCAGTTCCTTAGTGACCCAGGGTCATTTAGGACAAATCAGGTCGGGTTTCCTAGTGGCTATAAATAGCCCACCCCCTACAACCATAAATGGTTGGCTGCTCAGAGTTAAAGCATGGCTTTTGTCGTTTGAGAGCAACCCACCTCGAAGCCTTTGAGAGAGAATTCCTTGCGAGGATAAAGCCCTAACCACCCAGAGCCAAAGAGTGTTAGGCATCACTTAAGTCTTCCTGTTTGTGTGATCTGAAGACTTATTACACTTGAGGACTGTGAATCCTCCAGCCGGTTAGGTGTCGCGTTCTGAGCATCCAAGAGTCATTGTGGATCGCCGGTGAACGAAGTCTGCGAAGGTTTGGAGGTCTACCTTGAAGGCTTACCAGAGTGATTGGGCGAGGTCTGTGTGACCTTAGCTCAAGGGGAATACGGTGAGGACTGAGTGTCCTGAGCTGCGTGTTCAGGACTGGGTGTCCGGGACTATGTGTCCTCAGGTTTAAATACCTATCCGCCCTAACCAGACGTACAACTGTCACCGCAGTTGGAACTGGTCTACCAAACCTTTGTCTTCACCAAGCTCACTGGTTTCATCCTTCCCTTCCCTTTACTTACTGTTGGTCCTTGTGAAGTCATTGTACGATTGCATCACCATTTGGCTTCACCGAGTGATTACTTGTTCTGATTGGCTTCACAATATCTTCCTACCAGATCCTTACTGCCTAGCTGCTATTAGTCATTGTGCTTTCACTTCATTGAATACTTGACTATGGCTTGTCTAGGGTAGTCTACCTTCCACTGCATGGTTATAGGTTCATTTCTATCGTTTGTCTTCAAAATTCCCATGTTTTGAAGACTTACATAAAAATCGCCTATTCACCCCCCCTAGTCGATATAACGCACTTTCAACTTTGCATGCTTCTAGTGAACCTGTTGTTGACACACCTGAGAATCCCAATGAGATTTATATTTGTAATGCTAAAACACAATGTGGTAATGAACATGAACCTAGTGATAATGCTAATGATGATGTTCATGTTGATGCTCAACCTAGCAATGACAATGATGTAGAAATTTAACCTGTTGTTGATCTTGTTAACCCACAATCAAAGAATCAACGTTATGATACGAGAGACTTTGTTGCTAGGAAGCACGGTAAAGAAAGAGAACCATGGGTTCAGAAACCCTTGCATTTTCCTCCTAAACCATCCAAGAAAAAGGATAATGAGGATTTTGAGCGCTTTGCAGAAAAGATTAGACCTATCTTTTTGCGTATGTGTTTGACTGATATGCTTAAAATGACCCCTTATGCTAAATACATGAAAGATATTGTGACAAATAAAAGAAAGATACCGGAGGCTGAAATTTCCACCATGCTTGCTAATTACACTTTTAAAGGTGGAATACCAAAGAAACTTGGAGATCTAGGAGTACCAACTATACCATGCTCCATTAAAAGAAACTATGTTAAAACTGCTTTATGTGGTCTTGGAGCTGGTGTTAGTGTTATGCCTCTCTCTTTATATCGTAGACTTGATTTGAATAAGTTGACACCCACTGAAATATCTTTGCAAATGGCTGATAAATCAACTGCTATACCTGTCGGTATTTGTGAGGATGTGCCTGTTGTGGTTGCAAACATTACTATTTTAACGGACTTTGTTATTGTTGATATTCCCGAGGACGATAGTATGTCGATTATCATTGGTAGACCCTTTTTGAATACTACAGGGCTGTTATTGATTGCAACAAAGGCAATGTCACCTTTCATGTTAATGGTAATGAGCATACGGTACACTTTCTCAGGAAACAACCTCAGGTTCACAGTATTAATTATATTGGGAAAATTTCAACGATTATTATTGGAGGTTTTGAATTTCCTCTTCCTACTGTCAAGAAGAAATATGATATTCTTATTGTTGGGGACATCCATATACCCGTTGAGGTAACCTAGTGTTATTCGAAATTTCTCTGGTTTCATGTTATTCGAAATGAGTTTGTTAACAAGACTTGATCAACCTTGTTAGTGGATTCCTTTTGATGAGCATGAGATGGATGAAGTTAGAAAACACAACTCTTTGTACCCTCCTTTTACTTTCTGTTATTTATCTTAAATAAAGCAAAAATAGTATTTTCTCTCTGTTTTCTGAATTATCCATGCAATAAAAAATACCCCGACAATAAAAGTTATCCAAATGCCCCGAAAATGAAATATGATTTTTTTCCAGAATATTTAAGGATTTTAGGCACTGAGAACATAGGAGGGGGAGCAGACACGTGCCAATGAGGGTGGAGGGTGCGCCCACCCCCTTGGGCGCGCCCCCTGCCTCGTAGACCCCACGTGGGTCCCCTCCATTTATCCTTGCACCCACACACTTCGTCTTGCTCCAGAAAAAATCACTAGCCAGCTCAAACCCAAGTTCTAGCTCATCTTGCTGACATTTTCAATCTCCTTGTTCAAAGCTCCATTCACAAAACTGCTTTGGGATATTGTTCTTTGGTATGTGACGCCTCTAATGTCCCAATTAGTTTTTGTTCTAGTGCTTTATTTATTGCAAATTTTTGCTTCTTAGGTGACCCCGTTCTTGAGCTTGCATGTCAAATTTATGTGGTCAAAAGTAGTTTTAATGCATGATATAGCCTCTGGGCACTTGTAGGAGTAGTTGCTATCAATTTTGTTGAGTTTGGTTCAATTTTATTTTTGAGTTACTAAAAATTTCAGAAATTTTCAAAAAAAGATGAAGAGATTTTTGAGGGGCTCGTCGAGTCGAAGCTTTAAGGATAGGCAAAGTGAAGAAAATAAGAAGCCCAAGTATAGTCTCCCTCGTACTGCGGAGGTTCGGCCGTGTGAATGGCCTTGTGATGATTTCTTGAGAGAAGCTGAGAGTAATGAAGATTTTTATGAATTGGCTGAGAATGCAGGCCTCAACAACTTCCTCCACGACCGGCGTGAACATTATCTCTTACTCACCAATAGTTTTGTGCCAAATTTTCATTTCCATGCTAGAAAATCGCCACCTTCGATGGAATTTTATTTATGTGATGAGCATAAGGAGATGTCACTTTATGATTTTTGCCGGGTCTATTTGATACCCTTTGCGGGCAGCGTAGAGGAACCACATCGTAATGATGTGGAAGGGTTTATTGATACGATTGCTGTAGGGGAAACTAGAAAGGTTTCCGATGCAAGAATCACTAGCATGCATTTTCCCGTTCTGTGTTACTTCGAAATATTTGCTAGTAGATGTTTAATTGGTCGTGGGAACTGCGGAAACCTTAGTGCCCCTGATATTGTTATTTTGCACCATGCCATGTTTCGTGATACTACTTTCAGTTTAGGCGCTATTGTTGCTAAACGGTTAAATCTGAATCGTACAAAGGGCCCGTCCTCGGAGGTATCTTTGACTCGCGCCTTGCTGCACACTTTAACATTCCTATCAGGCATTTTGAGAAATAGGAAAAGTTGCTGCCTCCTATTGTTCTAGGTTATAAGAGTATGGTAGCACATGAGTTTATTAGTAAGGATAAGAATAAGATACTTAAGTACAAATTAATATTTGGTAAAAATTATTGTGAGATTATTACCTTGCCTGCGCCCTCTTTGTTTAACATACTTTCAGGAATGCACCTCATTTTGCCTGAGGCCATTCATGCGTACCGGGGCCAGATGTCAGCTGCAGAGCCAGAGCCACCATATGATCCTCACCGTCAGTCTATTTATCAGTGGAATCCAGAGGAGATCGCCAACCAGTGGAAACTTGAGGATCCTTCTCAGTACGACCCGAGATACAACTTTGATCCATGGGAATAGACCATCTTAGGCCAAAAGTCTAAGCTTGGGGGAGTACGTATTTCTCACCGACATTACATTCATGTCCACACACTCATGCCAGTTCTCGGTGCTCATACTTTTTCATTGTATCATCCATACTAGTTTATTTTCTTTTTAAGCTTTCTCTTGTATGTTTGAAAAACCTTAAGAAAACCAAAAAACTTAGTTGTAGCTTTTAGCTAGTTTACTTTCCATGCCTGTAGTAGTAGTTAAAAAGAAAACCCAAAAAGATTTATCATTCTTCTTTTGCTTGTTGGGAGCTTTCCCATATAAATAGTTTTGTTTTATTTCTTTTCTTTGGGGGTCGAGAGGAGAAGACCATAATGAAAATGTTGAGTGGCTCTCATATGCATTATTGTTGATCTAACAAAGAGCCCATATTACCTTGTCTTATCTCTTGAGTTGAATGTTTGCAGATTCCAGCTTAATCCAATGCACGTGCATTATTATTATTATCCACACTATTCGGTCGTGCAAGTGAACGGCAATAATGATGATATATGATGAACTGATTGATATGAAAAAGGGGTATGAACTTGACCTCTCTTGTTTTTGTAAATATGATTGGGACAATTGCATTTTTACCCCTAGTTGGTTCCTACCCACGGGTTTTGCCCTTACTTTTTCCGTCATGGTCCCTCGAATGCCCTTTGACCGTTTGACCAAAACTTTGAAAATTCATAACTAATTCATACGAACTTAGAAAAATGAAAATAAGATATAAAATTGTTCAGATAAACATTACCTTTATGTGCATATCATTTGCATTTAGGAAAAAAGCAGCCTTTAAACTACCTGAGGTAATTATTGTTATTAACATTATTAAAAATAAAAAAGGTATAAACAATATTTTTTTCATGAATAAAAATTACATGCAAATGTAGGTGATGTTTTCTAAACATCCAGATATCTTATTTGCATTTTTCTGAGTTCGTATCATCTTGTTAAGAATGTTCTAACGACTTTGACAGTTATTTGGAAACTTCATAACAAGTTGATACAAACTCAGAAAAATGCAAATAAGATATCAGGATGTTCAGAAAACAACACCTACATTTGCATATAATTTTTATTCATGAAAAAAATATTGTTTATACCTTTTTATTTTTAATAATGTTAATAACATTAATTACCTCAGGTAGTTTAAAGGGTGCTTTTGTCCTGAATGCAAATGATATGCACATAAAGGTAATGTTTATTTGAACATTTTGATATCTTATTTGCATTTTTTCTGAGTTCATATGAATTAGTTATGAATTTTCAAAGTTTTGGTCAAACGGTCAAAGGGCATTTGAGGGACCTTGACGAAAAAAGTAAGGGCAAAACTGAGCAAGCTCGAAAAGTAAGGGCAAAACCTGTGGGTAGGAACCAACTAGGGGTAAAAATGCAATTGTCCCAATATGATTAGTTCATCATTCCTGATTCAGCCTATTATGAATGAAACATGTTTGCAATGACAATTAGAGATTATAGTTGCTTATGCCATGCTTAATTTTCTAGGAGTTTATAATGGTTTACCTTGCGTGCCAACATGCTATTAAAATGGTTGTGATGTGGTATGATAGGGTGGTATCCTCATTTGAATGATTCGAGTGGCTTGACTTGGCACATGTTCACGCATGTAGTTGAAAAAAAAATCATCATAGCCTCTATGATATTTATGTTCATGGTGAATTATATCCTACTCATGCGTGCATTCGGTGTTGATTAATTTTAATGCATGTTCATGACTATTGTCGCTCTCTAGCTGGTCGCTTCTTAGTCTCTTTCTAGCCTTCACTTGTACTAAGCAGGAGTACTGCTCGTGCATCCAACTCCGTAAACCCCGGAGTTATTCCATATGAGTCCACCATACCTTCCTATATACGGTATCTACCTGCCGTTCCAAGTAAATTTGTATTTGCCAAACTCTAAACCTTCAAATAAAAATTCTGTTTTGTATGCTCGAATAGCTCATGTATCAACTAGGGTTGTCTGTATCTTCCATGCTAGGCGGGTTATTCTCAAGAGGAGTGGACTCCGCTCCTCACTCATGAGAAAATGGCTGGTACCAGGATGCCCAGTCCCATTCTCAAATCAAAATCAAAATAATTACAAACAAAACTCCCCCAGGATTGTTGTTAGTTGGAGGCACCCGTTGTTTCGGGCAAGCCATGGATTTATGCTTGTTGGTGGTGGGGGAGTATAAACTTCACCATTCTGCTTGGGAACCGCCTATAATGTGTGTCGCATGGAAGATATCGAGATCTCTCGGTTGTTATGTTGACAATGAAAATATACCACTCAAAATATTATTCATCTCTATTTCAAAATCGAGCTCTGGCACCTCTATAAATCCCTGCTTCCCTCTGCGAATGGCCTATCCATTTACTTTTATGTCGAGTCATCATCCTCATATTAAAAAGCTCCAGTTAGAGAGCACCGCTATCATTTGCATGTATTATTGTTAGTTTACATCGAGTATGACTTGACTGGGTCTCTTTTACCATGAATTACAATGTCTGAAGGTGCTCTGCATTTATGTTTTGCGGTCTCAGAAAGGGCTAGCGAGATACCATCTTGTTATATCATATTATGATTATTTTGAGAAAGTGTTGTCATCCGAGATTTATTATTATTGCTTGCTAGTTGATTATGCCATTGATATGAGTAAACATGAGACATAAATGTTATTGTGAATATGGTTAGTTCATAATCTTTGCAAAAAAACTTGAATGCTGGCTTTACATATTTACAACAACAAGAGCAAACAGAGTTTGTAAAAGTTTTTCTTTATCACTTTCAGTTTATCAACTGAATTGCTTGAGGACAAGCAAAGGTTTAAGCTTGGGGGAGTTGATACGTCTCCGTCGTATCTACTTTTCCAAACACTTTTGCCCTTATTTTGGACTCTAACTTGTATGATTTGAATGGAACTAATTAATCCGGACTGACGTTGTTTTCAGCAGAATTGCCATGGTGTTATTTTTGTGCAGAAATAAAAGTTCTCGGAATGACCTGAAAATCAATGGAGATTATTTTTAGAATTTATAAAAAATACTGGCGAAAAGATCCACGTCGGGGGGGGCACACCCTGTCCACGAGGATGGGGGGCGTTCCCCCTGCCTCATGGGCCCCCTGATGCTCCACCGACCTCAACTCCAACTCCATACATTCACTTTCGGGGAGAAAAAAATAAGAGAGAAGGATTCATCGCATTTTCCGATATGGAGCCGCCGCCAAGCCCTAAACTCTCTCGGGAGGGCTGATCTGGAGTACGTCCGGGGCTCCAGAGAGAGGAATCCATCGCCATCATCATCATCAATCGTCCTCCATCACCAATTTCATGATGATCACCACTGTGCGTGAGTAATTCCATCGTAGGCTTGCTAGACGGTGATGGGTTGGATGAGATTTATCATGTAGTCGAGTTAGTTTTGTTAGGGTTTGATCCCTAGTATCCACTATGTTCTGAGATTGATGTTGCTATGACTTTGCTATGCTTAATGCTTATCACTAGGACCCGAGTGCCATGATTTCAGATCTGAACCTATTATGTTTTCATGAATATATGTGAGTTCTTGATCCTATCTTGCAAGTCTATAGTCACCTATTATGTGTTATGATTCGTTAACCCCGAAGTGACAATAATAGGAATACTTACCGGTGATGACCGTAGTTTGAGGAGTTCATGTGTTCACTATGTGTTAATGCTTTGGTTCGGTACTCTATTAAAAGGAGGCCTTAATATCCCTTAGTTTCCAATAGGACCCCGCTGCCACGGGAGGGTAGGATAAAAGATGTCATGCAAGTTCTTTTCCATAAGCATGTGTGACTATATTCAGAATACATGCCTACATTACATTGATGAACTGGAGCTAGTTCTGTGTCACCCTATGTTATAATTGTTTCATGATTGATCGCATCCGACATAATTATCCATCATTGATCCATTGCCAACGAGCTTTTCATATATTGTTCTTCACTTATTTACTTTTCCGTTGCTACTGTTACAATCACTATAAAACCAAAAATATTACTTTTGCTACTGTTACCACTACTATCATCTTACTTTGCTACAAAACACTTTGCTACAGATATTAAGTTTCCAGGTGTGGTTGGAACAAGGAGTGGCAAGAGCCTAAGATCGGGGATTCCCATGTCACCCCAAGGTAAAATTCAAGGATAACCAAAAGCCTAAGCTTGGGGATGCCCCGGAAGGCATCCCCTCTTTCGTCTTCTTCTATCGGTAACTTTACTTGAGGCTATATTTTTATTCACCACATGATATGTGTTTTGCTTGGAGCGTCTTTTATGATTCGAGTCTTTGCTTTTTAGTTTACCACAATCATCCTTGATGTACACACCTTTTGGGAGAGACACACATTAATCGGAATTTATTAGAGTACTCTATGTGCTTCACTTATATCTTTTGAGCTAGATAATTTTGCTCTAGTGCTTCACTTATATCTTTTTAGAGCACGGTGGTGGTTTTATTTTATAGAAATTATTGATCGCTCATGCTTCACTTATATTATTTTTAGAGTCCTTTAGAACAGCATGGTAATTTGCTTTGGTTATAAAATTATTCCCAATATGATAGGCATCCAGGATGGGTATAATAAAAACTATCATAAAAACTGCATTGAATACTATGAGAAGTTTGATACTTGATGATTGTTTTGGGATATGAAGATGGTGATATTAGAGTCATGCTAGTTGAGTAGTTGTGAATTTTAGAAATACTTGTGTTAAAGTTTGTGATTCCCGTAGAATGCACGTATGGTGAACCATTATGTGATGAAGTTGGAGCATGATTTATTTATTGATTGTCTTCCTTATGAGTGGCGGTCGGGGACGAGCGATGGTATTTTCCTACCCATCTATCCCCCTAGGATCATGTGCGTAGTACTTTGTTTCGATAACTAACAGATTTTTTCAATAAGTATGTGAGTTCTTTATGACTAATGTTGAATCCATGGATTATACGCACTCTCACCCTTCCATATTTGCTAGCCTCTCTATTACCGCGCACTTTTCACCGGTATCATACACCCACAATATAACTTCCTCAAAACAGCCACCATACCTACCTATTATGGCATTTCCATAGCCATTCTGAGACATATTGCCATGCAACTTTCCACCGTTCCGTTTATTATGACATGCTCCATCATTGTCATAATGCTTTGCATGATCATATAGTTGACATCGTATTTGTGGCAAAGCCACCGTTCATAATTCTTTCATACATGTCACTCACGAGTCATTGCACATCCCGGTACACCGCCGGAGCATTCATATAGAGTCATGTTTTGTTCTAAGTATCGAGTTGTAATTCTTGAGTTGTAAGAAAATAAAAGTGTGATGGTCATCATTATTAGAGCATTGTCCCATGTGAGGAAAGGATGATGGATACTATGATTCCCCCACAAGTCGGGATGAGACTCCGGACGAAAAATTAAAAAAAAAAGAAAGTCCATAAAAAAGGCCCAAAAAGAGAAATGAGAGAAAAAGAGAGAAGGGACAATGCTACTATCCTTTTACCACACTTGTGCTTCAAAGTAGCACCATGATCTTCATGATAGAGAGTCTCCTATGTTGTCACTTTCATATACTAGTGGGAATTTTACATTATAGAACTTGGCTACTATATTCCAATGATGGGCTTCCTCAAATTGCCCTAGGTCTTCGTGAGCAAGCAAGTTGTATGCACACCCACTTAGTTTCTTTTTGAGCTTTCATACACTTATAGCTCTAGTGCATCCGTTGCATGGCAATCCCTACTCACTCACATTGATATCTATTGATGGGCATCTCCATAGCCCGTTGATACGCCTAGTTGATGTGAGACTATCTTCTCCCTTTTGTCTTCTCCACAACCACCATTCTATTCCACATATAGTGTTATGTCCATGGCTCACGCTCATATATTGCGTGAAGATCGAAAAAAGTTTGAGAACATCAAAAGTATGAAACAATTGCTTGGCTTGCCATCGGGGTTGTGCATGATTTAAATACTTTGTGTGGTGAAGATATAGCATAGCCAGACTATATGATTTCTTTGGCCATGTTATTTTGAGAAAACATGATTGCTTTATTAGTATGCTTGAAGTTTTATTATTTTTATGTCAATATTAAACTTTTGTCTTGAATCTTTCAGATCTGAAGACTCATGCCACAATAAAGAAAATTACATTGAGAATTATGCTAGGTAGCATTCCACATCAAAAATTCTGTTTTTATCATTTACCTACTAGAGGACGAGTAGGAATTAAGCTTGAGGATGTTGATACATCTCCTACGTATCTATAATTTTTGATTGTTCCATGCTATTATATTATCTGTTTTGGATGTTTAATGGGCTTTAATTTACACTTTTATATTATTTTTGGGACTAACCTACTAACCAAAGGCCCAGTGCAAATTGTTGTTTTTTTGCCGATTTCAGTGTTTCGCAGAAAAGGAATATCAAACGGAATCCAAATGAAATGAAACCTTCGGGAAAGTTATTTTTGAAACAAACGTGATCTAGGAGACTTGGAGTGGTCGTCAAGAAAGAAGCGAGGAGGCCATGAGGCAGGGGCGCGCCTAGGGGGCCAGGCGCACCCCCCACCCTCGTGGGCCCCTCGCAGCTCCACCGACGTACTTCTTCCTCCTATATATATATATACCCATATACCCCGAAAACATCCAGGAGCACCACGAAACCCTATTTCCACCGCCGCAACCTTCTGTACCCGTGAGATCCCATCTTGGGGCCTGTCGGAGTAATGGGCCACGGGTAGGCTAACCCGAGGCCCAGAACCTTTCAAGACATCGGGGCAGACTGCGCCCCTCAATATGCCAAGGAGAAGAGCCGTCTTCTAGGGGCCGGCTGGAGGAACAGTCGGCTGCCCGTTTACGGCCGAGTCCTAGAGGCAAGGCCAAGACAAGCCGACTCCTACTCGGCGGCTTCTAGAGAATTCGGCCCCGAGGAGTCAGCCCACGGCACCAGCGAAGCCCGTGCCCTCATCAAGGGGGGCGGGACAGGGAATGGCTACAGTGTAGCCCACCCCCTCCCCCTTTCCAGGGGTTGGCGTGGTCACAGTACGCCATACGGCGGAGATCTCCGCCCGGCGCAGCACTGTTGTCGTGCCATCCATGACATCATCACAGGCAGGCGAAGTCCTCCTCCCGCGACGGACTGTCGGTACGGCCCAAGGACGACGGGCCCCACCAGTCAGCAAGAGCCCGGAAGACGGCGATGATCCCACCAGTCGGACCCGAGGGAGGTTGGCCCCCAGGAGTCAGCCCACCCCTTCCTCGGGACCCACTCGCCATTAACCAGGCAAGAAGCGGAGTGGCTACAGTAATCGCCCGCCAGGCGGCGGAGCTATAGCCACAACCCCCTGACCAAGCCTGCGTCATTAGAGATGCGGCAATAGTGATCCGCAGCCAGCAGGACCCGTGAGCGGCGAAGGCGGCCTGCCGGCTCCGTACCAGACCAATCGGCGGGGCCCACCAGGCGGCCCTACACCCGGCCGGATTACCATTGTACCCCTGGGGGATAGGCCTATATAAACCCCTAGGGCACCCACGCAAAGGGTTCCCAACCTGTTAGAATTAGACCAGATCATAGAGGAAGGAGAGAGCTAGCCCTGCCTTCTCCTACCTCTAGCATACAGCTCAAGGAGCGCCTTTGTATTCACTTGTGCCTTAATGATCATGCGAAGACCCCGCAGAGCAGTAGTAGGGGTGTTATCTCCTAGGAGAGCCCCGAACCTGGGTAAAGTATGCCGGCGTTCGTGTCTACGCCTCATCCCGCTTCCGGGCACCGGCGATATTCTACTCGCTCCCACCATGATAAGCCATCCCTTGACATATATCGCACCCAACCCCCAACATTTGGCGCCCACCATGGGGCGAGGTGCACCGTTGTCCGGAGACCTATTCTAGACGGGAACCCTTTTCTCCCTGGCGAGCGCAGCCAGCTCGGCACGCCAGACGGAGTCTTTGCCGACGCGCTGCATGGCGCGGAAGTCGCCAGCGCGGCAAGTTGCCTCGCTGATCTCATTGGCGAGGTTCACCTCTCTGGCGAGCCCGCGTCCGACGCAGGCACAGATGGCCCCAAGAGCCTCCTCACGGGCCTCCTTGATCAACTCCACATCGCCAGTGAGCCAGTTGTGGACCTGGAGTCTGTAGGCTCCACCGACACGATGTTGGTTGACTCCGACACTGCGTCGCTCGACGCGTTCCCCACCAATGTGGTGGTCTACAACGAGCCGCTCCCTCGCGCAGAGAGCGGCGGAAGCACCATCACAGAAGTGCCTGTCATCGGTCACGGCGAGCACTCCAGCGAAGGTGCTCGCGACCCCCTCGATGCGGCACTGCAAGACCTGACGGCGCCCATCCCAGAAGACACCGACGCCGAGATGCTGGAGGCACGCCGCATCCAGCTCATCGAGGGTGCCAAGAAGCTTGCTAGCATTAGACGCCTGTCGGAAGCCTATCAGCGTGAGATGGACCTCGCTGTGGGCGGCACGCCGGCTCCAGCTGGGCCTAGCCGCCATGGCACAATCCAGCAGCGCGGCGTGGCCATCGCCATCCTGTTCGGGGCAGATCGCCCCGTCTACGCCACGCCTGCGGAAAACATCCGAGCTTCCCAGGCGGCAGCAGAAGAACTGGACAAATTCGAGGGCGAGGAACGTCGCCAGATGGCGGAGCGTGTCCAGCGGCTCCTTGATGCGGCTGCCGAGCAGCACGAGGCCAGCTGCCGCACTGAGGCGCCGCAACGGCGCAATGACGATCTGCCTCCCCGCCGAGACCAAGGCGCGACCTCTCGGACGCCGACTGGTGACGTCCGCGGGAGAAGAGACAAGGAGCCGACTGCTAGTTGCAGCCGGACTCGCGTCACCATTGAGCGCGACCAAGACGGCCGCCCGAGAGGAGTGGAACGACGGGATGACTGTCCGCCTCCTCCCCCTCGGAGGGAAAGGCGCGTCACCCCGCCACCTGTTGAGCACCCGACACTCGGCGACCACCTTGGCCGTCGAGAGGGAGTCGGAGAGAACGATGCCCGCCACTGATGTTTTTTGGTTTTCTAAGGTTATGGCACTTTTAAACTATTTGTGTGTTTTCAGCACAAGTCTCGCAGTGCAACGCCGAACACCTTTAGAGATTCGGCAAAAACATTCTCGGATATTGCTATATATGCATCGGTTTCGAATTGTGTCTTCGGTCAATAGTTGGGTTGCCCGGCTCCTGCACTTGCTTCCTACGTTCCGCTTTGTTCGGCTAGGTGTGCAAAGGGAGAACCACTGCGATTGTGCTTCCGGCTCACATGGTTAAGCACCTCAGTGGAGAAAGCCAAAAACTGACTGTCACAATAAGCGTCAACTGGTCAGCGATCCGATGACTGTGTCAAATGATGGACCATTCATAACATTGGCCGAAGTGTTTACGGCTTGACCTCGACGGTCACCGAACACTACCGGGGACTAGTAACTGGCCTCCCAAACTAAATCCTCAATATTTTGCTCTTACATTAGAGCTGAGGTTTCATGATCATGCTTAGCATGACAACCCAAAGAAAGGAACCGATAGCGGGACTATTTTCTTTGGAAGACATTTCTTATGTTAAACAGTAATATAACATATCTCTCTATGTACCTTTGTTTATAAAACCGTATGGCCAGATTGCCTTGTTTGTCGTAAATCTTTGCCCTCATAAAGGCTTTATAAAGTAGGACAAACACTCCTCGGCTACTGGCCGAGGAGGTGGAAGCCGATAGTCGGTCAACAAAGTTTTGTACAATGCGGATCCGAGCATTAATGACGTAAAGTACTTGGATACATAGAGTCATTACACATAATCTATGATTTTAGTATGGATATCAATCCTTAATTCGGCCACCCATGCCTGCATTAAGGCTCGGGGGCTACTGGGCTTCGGGCTTATTATTTACAAATATTAAAGGGGCACATCGATCCCATGATCTGGTGTTGCCACCCGACCAGTGTCTCGGGGGCTACTGCATTGCCTGTTCAATGCAAAAAAAATTAAGTGCAATATAGTTTCCGACGAGATTTTGATCCTCAGGTTGGTCAGCCGCACCCAACCTGAGTCTCGAGGACTGAGCACGCCGCTTTTTGTCTCCCGAAGTATTCTGCCGAGCTAGGACTTGATCCTCAGGCTGATTTTGCAAATCAACCTGAGTCTCAGCGGCTACTGGGATCAGCGGTCTTACGTCATCCTTCATGTGCATCTCAGGTTTTAGACCGCTACACAACTTGAGGGCTACTGACTATATATCTCGGTAGAGAATAAATTGCACCAATCAAAAATATTGACAAAAAAATTGGCCCACAGTAGGGGTGGTGCACCACCTCGGAAGCAGTCCGGTATAAAGCTCGGGCGCTAGTGGTTGGCTCCATAGAGGGCATTTCCAGCATTAAGCTCGGCTAAACTCCTTCAACTCTTTTGGACCAAGATGATCTTTGACATCTTGGACACAGTCCGGTGTTGGAGCTTGGACACAGTCCGGCGTTGGAGCTCGGATATATTTCGGCGTTAGAGCTCGGAAGCAGTCTGGCATTGGTGCTCGGCTGCAAAAGATACCTCGAATGCAGTCCGGCGTTAGAGCTCGGACGCAAGAGGACACTGCCTCCCGGGAACGACTTCAAACCCGAGGTGTGGCATAAAATTAACAAGGCATTGATAAAAGCCGGAAACTTAAAGGGGATCCTCGGATACCCGACGTGTAAACTCGTCGAATGCATTTCGGCGATCCTCAAGATCGAAGATGAGAAGATTTGTTGAACCAGTTTTCAAGACCGACGACCGAAGATGAAGAACAATTCGGAAGAATCGAGGAGCGTCCCTGACTTGAAGACCGGTTCAAGGGGCTACTGACGGTGTCCTGGGCTAGGGGGTACTCACCACGTCATCTCCCGATCTGTTAGATTGGGCCGAGGACCCCCATGGCTGTATACTCATGGGCCAGTTCGGACAGCTGCCGCATACAAGGAAGATTCCACAAGACTTGGCGATCAAGACAAGGACTCCTCCCCACCGGCGTATTCGGCTAGGACTCATGTTATCCTAGGCCTCTGGTGCATTATATAAACCGAGGCCAGGCTAGTCGATAGATCATATACAACATACAATCATACCGTAGGCTAGCTTCTAGGGTTTAGCCTCTCCGATCTCGTGGTAGATCTACTCTTGTACTACCCATATCATCAATAGTAATCAAGCGGGATGTAGGGTTTTACGTCCATCAAGAGGGCCCGAACCTGGGTAAAACATCGTGTCCCCTGCCTCCTGTTACCATCCGGCCTAGACGCACAGTTCGGGACCCCCTACCCGAGATCCGCCGGTTTTGACACTGACAACCAGCATGGCCGATGATAAGCATAGCAGACGGCAACGACAGCAAGAAGTGAATGCAGTAACATCCGAGACCCTCGAGTTCATGCATTGGTCCGAGAAGCCCATCAACTAGAGTAGAGCCGACCACCCAGAGGTGATGCCCAACCCCGGCTCCTATGCCCTGGTTTTGGATGCCACCTTTGCCACGGACAAGCGAGCTGCTTGTTTCTCCCGAGTTCTAATAGATGGCGGCAGCAGCATCAACATCCTGTACAAAGATACCATGGAGAAGTTAGGAATCAAACAAAGGCAGCTTCAGTCCAGCCGGACTGTATTCCATGGCATAGTTCCTGGCCTTTCCAGCTCACCAATCGGCAAGATCCAGATAGACGTCCTCTTTGGAGACAAAGAGCACTTCCGCCGAGAGTCGGTCTGGTTCGAAGTGGTGGACCTCAAGAGCCCATACCATGCGTTACTTGGCCAACCTGCTCTGGCCAAGTTTATGGCGGTCCCCACTATGCCTACCTCAAGATGAAGATGCCGAGTTCCAAGGGTATTCTGACCATAGCCGGCGACTACAAGAAGTCATCCGCCTGCGCAGCTGAGAGCAGTCGGCTGGCCGAGTGCCTCATGATCGCAGCTGAGACGCGGCTCCTTGACCGGGTTGTGGCGATGGCAGGCAAGCGGCCGGAGATGTCGCCCGATCCCAAGGGGTCGGAAGCTGAGGGCTCGTTCAAGCCGGCCAAAGAGACAAAGAGGATTCCCTTGGACACGGAGCACCCGGAGAGGTACGCTGTCGTAGGTGCAAACCTCGACAGCAAATAGGAAGGCGAGCTCGTCGATTTCCTCCATGAGAATCGGGACATCTTTGCATGGTCCCCCAAAGACATGCTGGGTGTCCCTACGGATTTCGCCGAGCACAAGTTACATGTCCGGCCTGATGCCAAACCAGTCAGGCAGCCCCTGCGCCGCCTGTCAGAAGAGAAGAGAAGAGTCGTTGGAGAAGAAATAGCCTGGCTGCTAGCAGCCGGCTTCATCATGGAGGTGTTCTTTCCAGAGTGGCTGGCCAACCCAGTCCTTGTGCTGAAGAAAAACAAACAGTGGCGCATGTGTATTGATTACACCAGCCTCAACAAAGCATGCCCCAAGGACCCGTTCGCTTTGCCAAGAATCGACCAAGTGATAGACTCCACAGTCGAATGCGAGCTGTTGAGTTTTTTGGATGCATATTCAGGATATCACCAGATCAAGCTGAACCCGGCCGACAGGCTGAAGACCGCCTTCATCACACCGTTTGGAGCCTTCTGCTACTTAACCATGACGTTCGGCTTGAGGAATGCCGGCGCCACGTTTCAATGTTGCATGCAGAAGTGCCTCCTCAAGCAACTCGGCAGAAACACCCACGTCTACGTGGACGATGTGGTGGTGAAGACGGAGAAGCATGGAACACTGCTAGAAGACCTCACGGAGACCTTTGAGAACCTACGCCGGTTTCAAATCAAGCTCAACCCAGAGAAATGCGTGTTTGGAGTACCAGCCGGTCAGCTTCTTGGATTCCTGGTCTCAGAACGCGGCATAGAGTGCAACCCTGTGAAGATTAAGGCCATCGAGAGGATGGGAGTACCCCACCCGACTGCTGGATGTGCAGAAGTTCACTGGTTGTTTGGCATCCATCAGCCGATTCATCAGTCGGCTGGGTGAGAAGGCCCTTCCCCTGTACCAACTCATGAAGAAGACCACTTTTTTCGAATGGAACGACAAGGAGGACGAAGCTTTTCTCCAGCTCAAAAAGATGTTGACTACTCCACCTATTATGGCGGCTCCGACTCCTAAGGAGCCCATGCTCCTCTACATCGCCGCCACCAGTCGAGTGGTCAGCACAGTCATCGTGGTAGAGCGCAAGGAGGAAGGCAAGGCACTACCAGTCCAGAGACCGGTATATTATTTGAGTGAAGTACTGTCGACCTCCAAGCAAAACTACCCCTACTACCAGAAGATGTGCTACGGCGTGCACTTTGCCGCCAAGAGATTGAAGCCGTATTTTCAAGAGCACCCAATCACTGTGGTCTGCACCGCTCCACTGGCCGAGATCATTGGAAGCCGAGATGCTTCGGGCCGAGTGGCCAAATGGGCCATAGATTTGGCCCCCCACACCATCTACTACCAGCATCGCACCGCCATCAAGTCACAAGCGCTGGCTGACTTCCTCGTCGACTGGGCCGAGACCCAGTACCTGCCGCAAGCGCCTGACTCTACCCATTGGCGAATGCATTTTGATGGTTCCAAGATGCGCACCGACTTGGGAGCCGGCATCATCCTCACCTCTCCCAAAGGCAACAAGCTCAAATATGTGCTGCAAATCCATTTTGCCGCCTCCAACAACGTTGCTGAATACGAGGAACTCATTCACGGGCTCTGGCTTGCCAAAGAGCTCGGCATTCGCCGGATCCTGTGCTATGGTGACTCTGACTTGGTGGTCCAGCAGTCGTCAGGCGACTGGGACGCCAAAGATGCAAACATGGCAAGCTACCGCTTCCTCTTGCAGCAACTCAGTGGATATTTTGAAGGGTGCGAGTTTCTCCATGTGCCAAGAAACGACAACGAGCAAACAGATGCCCTGGCACGAATCGGCTCCACCCGTCAAGCAATACCGACCGGCGTCGCCCTTCAACGCCTCCTCAAGCCGTGTGTCAAGCCATCACTAGAGTCAGATTCTATCTTCGTGTCGGCTCCTCCTGAAGCAGTCGGATCCGACTTGAAAGCTCCAGCGGACGGCACGGGAATTCTGACAGGCGGCCCGGGGGCCGCGGCAGTCGCACTCGGCCCGGGGGCAACGGCCAGCCCGGAGACTTCAGAGCTCGGCCCGGGGACTGCACCAATCGTCCTGGGGACTGCAACGGCCAGCCCGGAGACTTCAGAGCTCGGCCCGGGGACTACACCAATCGGCCTGGGGACTTCGTCGACCCAGCAGGCAGCTGCCGACTCCAACCTGCTGCCTCCCGGCCCAACCGCCCTCGTCCAAGTTGCAACCCTGACAGTCGAAGAAATCACAGCACCTTCATGGGCCCAGCCCATCCTCAATTTCCTGGTGAAAAAAGAGCTACCGACTGATGAGATCTCAGCCCGGCAAGTGCAACGCCGGGCAGTAGCCTACACCATAGTCAACAGAGAGCTTGTGAGGCAAAGTGTCATTGGTGTCTACCAGCATTGCGTGGAGCCGGAGCAAGGCCAAGTGATTCTCAAAGACATCCATCAAGGAGAGTGTGGCCACCACGTGGCTTCAAGAGCACTTGTCGCCAAATCCTTCTGCCACAATTTTTCTGGTCGACTGCTCTAGAAGACGCCAAGAGCTTGGTCTAGAAATGCAAAGGGTGCCAGAAGTTTCGTTCAAAGCCTCATCAGTCGACTTCTGCACTCAAGACCATTCCCATAGCCTTGCCCTTTGCTGTCTGGGGCCTGGATATGGTGGGACCATTCAAGACGGCAAGGGGTGGCTTGACTCATCTGCTTGTCGTGGTGGACAAGTTCACCAAATGGATAGAAGGAAAACCAATCAAGAAATTGAATGGTCCGACTGCTGTCACTTTCATCTCCAACATCACTTTCCGGTACGGCATACCGCACAGCATCATCAGCGACAACGGCACGAATTTCGCCAAGGGTGCCTTGGCCCACTTCTGCGCGACACAGGGCATCCGAATGGACTTAGCGTCCGTCACTCATCCGCACTCAAACGGCTAGGTGGAGGGAGCAAACGGCCTTATTTTGTCCGACATCAAGCCCCGACTGGTCGAGCCTTTGGAACGGTCAGCCGGCTGCTGGCTCGACGAGCTGCCGGCCGTCCTCTGGAGTCTGTGTACAACTCTGAACAAGTCAACCGGCTTCACACCTTTCTTCCTCGTCTACGGTGCCGAAGCCGTCATCCCAACGTACATAAAATTCGACTCCCCTCGAGTCACCATGTACACAGAAGAGGGGGCAGAAGAAGCACGACAAGACGGCGTCGATCTGCTGGAAGAGGGCCAGCTGCTGGCACTCAGCCGGTCCAGCATCTACCAGCAGAGCCTGCACCGTTACTACAACTGGAAGGTCAAGCCGAGATCTTTCCAAGAAGGAGACCTTGTGCTCCGGCTGATCCAGCGAACAGCCGGCCAGCACAAGCTCTCAGCGCCTTCGGAAGGCCCCTTCATCATCAGCAAAGTGTTGGGCAACGACTCCTACTACTTGATGGACGCTCAGAAGTCTCGAGCACGCAAGAGGGGCGACTCCGGCAAGGAGACGGAGCATCCATGGAATGCAAAGCTCCTTCGAAGATTTTACAGTTGATGCAGTATGTACCACGCTACCTTTTGTATTAAAATATGAAGACTTCGGGTCCCCCGAGAAGAGCTCGGGGACTGCCCTCTTTTATCTACATGATAAGAATTATGCCTATGACTATGTCATTTTTTGTTATGCCGTCGGGCACTGGGTTCGACTAGTCGGCCCGGGGACTTGCCGTCTTGTACTATGCAATGCTTCCTGCGGCCGGACAAGTAATGTGTGGCACTTAAGCCGTCTCCTACCAGAAGCCGTAGCTCGCAGAGCGACTGCATGGTGGGCAGGAGCAAGGTAGAAAGGGTGCCCACGTAAAAAATGGCTAAGGACACAAAGCATGTGCATAGTCTAAGCCGGCTTCCAGCCTTTTACGACCGACTGTTGAGCAGCCGACCCGCTGTTTTCTATTCAACTCGCTAAAGAGCTCTAAACGGCTAAGTACTTGCCTTCCCAAAAGTAGCTAAGTATTTGACCCAGCAACAGTCCGCAGAGCGGCTGTTTGGCTGGCAAGACGGCAACCAAGGGAAGGCGGCAAAGGAAAAAGCCAAAGAGCAATAAGAGAGAAAAGATAGAACTCGGAATAATATTTACATAGTAAAGGCCCTTGGCCGATCTTCAACTAAAGTTCAAGATACACCCAGTGGGTGGAATTGTGTAAAAAATAACAAGTTCATCGAGACTGACATACAGGTGAAGTAAAAGATAAAATGGCGGCCTAGGAAGCGGCAGAAGGGCTCAGAGGAGTCGGCAGTGCCAGTTGCCGGAGCGGCCGGCTGGTCGGTCTCCGCTTGGTCGCCTCCGGCGGTAGCTAGCTCAGTTGGGCGCGGCTCGTTGCTGGAGGTGCGGTCGAGCTGAGGCTGGCCGTCCGCTCCGACCTCTGGCGCCTCCTCTTCGCCTCCCTCCTCCGCCTCGCCTTCTTCCTCGCCGCTGGAGTCGATCACCTCCGTCGAGTCTTCGCCGTCTTCCGGGTTCAACCCAAACCATTCCAGTGGCGCCTCGGTCCCGTCTTCAACCCGCTCCGGGACGAAGACGCTGGTGTCGGTGTACTCGGCGATCGACGCCGCGCGCTTAACGAGATCGTCTTCCACGACCGCCAACTCCTCCTGAGCCTCGAGCCGGAACGTGGCTAGCTGGGCCAGACTCAGCCCAGGGTACCACGCCTTGACGAACTCCAAGGCCCGGCGCGCTCCAGCCCGGGCCGAAGAACCCTTCAAGGCCTCAAGACGGCCAGCCGCTACCTCCAGCCATCAGCAGTCCGACTTGGAGTACGCGGTGCCGGCATGCCTGGCCACAGGGCGGCGATCGCCTAGGCGCCGACACGCTGAAGCTGGCGCAGCATCTGGTCGGCCGGCCGAAGGTGGGCCTCGATGCTCAGGATCTTCTCATTAAGGGTCCGGGGGTCGTTGGCAGCGATCTGCGCACCGTCCGCTCTCCGTCCTTCACGATCAGCCTCAGTGGCCTGGTTGGCGGCGTTCGAGTGGTCGGGGAAGAAGGCTCCCGAGACAGAAGCGAAGAACAAACTTAAAGGCTAGAAGCTGGCTCGACCAACAGCCGGCAGTTTAAGGAAGAAAAACAAAAGAGGGAAGGCTCACCATCGACGATATCCTCGATCTCGTGGAAGCCGGAAGTCAGTATCGCCTCCTTATCAGTCCAGGAGGAGCGTTCGGCCGCAAACTCAGCAAGGAGGAAGGTCTCCCTGTCCTCCGCCTCCTTCCGTGTCTTGTGGAGGAGCTCCTTCTGCTCTGCCAGTTGCGTGGCCAGCCGGTTGCGCTCTTCAGCCAGCTTGCCGCACTCCTCCTCCTTACCGCACAGCACGGTGTTGGCTTCGCCCAGCTGCTGCTGCAAGGTGGCGTTGGCTTCTGCGGAAGAAAGAAGAAAGCAAGGTGTTAGTCGCCAAACAAAGAAGAACAGCCGCTGGGAAGATCCGGCCCGACTGCTCAGCAGTCGGCCCGAATCTCGGGGACTACAGCCCGCGGGTGCGCCAGCGCGCCCCCGCAGAGAAAGAAGAGGACTTACTCCGGCTTTCCGACAAGTCGGCGGTCCGCTGAGCCAGCTCCTGGACGTTGGAGTTGAAGGCGGTCACGCGAAGATTGTGGTAGTCCTGTGACAAAAACATTCGGATAAATGTTAGTGCTTGGAACTCTCCGATTAGAGTTCTGAGCCGCCTACTCACCAGCCGACCCGGAACTCGGGGACTACACCCAGTGGGTGCGCTGGTGCGCCCCCACCAAGAATCACAAGAAACAGGAACAAGGAAGAAGGAAACGTACCTGGATGGCCTCTCGTAACGCCAGATGTGCCTTGTTGCAGTTCCTGATGGCTTCGCCCTCGGCTCGGATCTTGGCTTGTACGTCCAAAAGCGCCCGGTTCAATGGGCCGGTCCCGCCTCCCCGCACCCACCCAGTGGGTGCGACGCTCGTCGCCTCGGTGTCGGGGATCAAGGAGCTCGCGGCGCCAGTCTTCAGGGGGCGTGGCGCCGAGGCTGCCTTCGCAAGACGGCGGCGCGTCAGTGTGCCGACCTCGAGAGCAAGGCCCGTCGCCACCTTGTCTTCAGTTGGCGGCACCGGCGGGTCCGTCGGCTGCCCGCCTGGCGCGCTCCCGGACGGCAGCGGTGGCGGCACGATTACGTCCAGTGTGGCGGTGTCGCCGCCATCCCTCTCCATGATCGGGTTCTCGTTGCTGACTTCCCAAGTCTGCTCCGCGAACTCCGGCGGTGGCGGCGCAGAGTTTAGAGGGATGACGAACACCGCCGACTGGCGGTGTGCGGCTTCTTCAGCACGCTTCTTCTCCGCGTCGGTGGCCTCGACTTCCGCCAGCTTCTTCAGGGCGGCGGCCTCCGCCTTCGGCTTCCGCCTTCTTCAGGCGGGCGGCTTCCCGCATGTTCCGCTCCGTCGCCTCCCGGAGATCGGCGGCCGGATCAATCCGCCGGGTGGTGGAGGAGGTATCCGCCGACTTCATGATGGAGTCGGCGGGCGACTTCTCGAGAGAGAGCGAGGCCCTAAAGTCAAGAATGTAAAGCAAAGCAATTTCAGATAGAGTCAACGAAGAAAAATTGAAGGCGCAAAGGAAAGTAGCACTTACGCAGAAACCGGCCACGGCGTCTTCACCTCCTTGCGGAAGCGGTTGGCCTTCGCGGCCGCTTCGTCCCGCTTGGTCACCACGGCCGAGCCCTTGGGCTTCTTCGGCCGGCTGCCAAACAAGCTCGGCCCGGCCCGACGCTTCTTAGCGCCGCCTTGGGCGTCCGGCGCGGCAGACGAGCTCGCGCCCGGCTGGCCGACTCCTGGCTGGTGGCGCGAGGCGACTTCCCTCGCGTCGTCATCAGGCCAATCCTCGAAGCTGGCTCCAAGCCTCGGGCCGCCTGCTTCGCTGCCTCCTCCCTTGGCGTCGTCCTCCAAGGCCGCCGCCCCCAAGTCGGGGTCGTCATCGTCGCTCTCCGCCCGGCCGAGGAGGAATTCGCGGTTCGGCCCCGCGGTGCCGGCTACTGGCTGGAGGGGGGGCTCTGTTCAAAGGCTGGCTGGTTAGGCTGGACAAGACGGACTCGGCAACAAAGAATCAAAGAAAAAAGAAAAAGAAGACAACTTACAAGAGGCGAAGGGTTGGCGCGTGAGTACGGTTCCTTGCCGAACTGCCACTCTTCCGTGAGCTCGCAGTTCGCAAGATAGTTCACCATGTAGGCTCTCCTTGGTGCACAGCCGACTCGGGTCTCGATGCCCGCTCATCTGGCAAATCATGTGGGGGCGGCTCTAGAGCGGGAGCACTCAGCGCGCCACGAAGGCGGCCAGCAAATCAGGCCCGGTCAGGCCCTCCGACTGCGTCAGCACCCGGAGTCACGCGATGGCGGCGGCTCCAGCAGGCGTCAGCGTCCTGGCCCGGTATGACCAGTTGGGCTGCCTTCCAGCTGGCGGGCCGGCTGTGTAAGCCAGCAAGTTGACCCATTCGCCCTCCGCGAAGACGCTCTTCATGTAGAAGTACGACCGCTGCCACATCTTCACCGACTTTATCAGCGTGATGGGGGGAAACGGGTTGTCGGCCCTCGACCTCCGCACCGCGATGAACACACCGCACTGGGCCGGCACGCCTGCGACATGGGTGCCAAGCTTGGAGTAGAAGAACTCCCCCCAGAGCTCGATGGTGGGGAGGACGCCGAGGAAGCCTTCGCACAAGGTGACGAAGGCGGACAGCAGCACCACCATGTTGGGGGTGAGGTGGTGCGGCTGGAGACCGTAGAATTCAAGGAAGGAGTGGAAGAAGCCGCTCGCCGGCAAGCCGAGGTCACGCAGGCAGTGCAAGTGGAAGACGACCCGCTCTCCCTCCTCCGGCGACGGTGAAATTTCCCTCCTCAGCGCGAGGCGGACCCTCACGTGGTCCTCGCTAGGGAGCCGCCGATGTGGTCATCTGGTGGAGGAATCTGATGTGGTCATCATGGACCTCGGAGCCATCCCATGCTCCGGAGCGCACCACGGGGGGGCGTAGCGGTGGAGGAGGAGCTCATCAGGAACGAATCACCGCGGCGCTCAGCGTAGCTTGGGGCGTAGCTTGGCATATGTCGCACCCAACCCCCGACAGGGCCTTTTCCGGAGCTCCACCGGAGGGGCAATCGATCACGGAGGGCTTCTACATCAACACCATAGCCTCTCCGATGATGTGTGAGTAGTTTACCACAGACCTTTGGGTCCATAGTTATTAGCTAGATGGCTTCTTCTCTCTCTTTGGATCTCAATACAAAGTTCTCCACGATTCTCTTGGAGATATATTCGATGTAATTCTTTTGGCGGTGTGTTTGTCGAGATCCGATGAATTGTGGGTTTATGATCAAGATTTTCTATGAACAATATTTGATTCTTCTCTGAATTCTTTTATGCATGATTTAAATATCTTTGCAAGTCTCTTAGAATTATCAGTTTGGTTTGGCCTACTAGATTGATTTTTATTGCAATGGGAGAAGTGCTTAGCTTTGGGTTCAATCTTGTGGCGTCCTTTCCCAGTGACAGCAGGGGCAGCAAGGCACGTATTGTACTGTTTCCACCAAGGATAAAAGATGGGGTTTATATCATATTGCTTGAGTTTATCCCTCTACATCATGTCATCTTGCCTAATGTGTTACTCTATTCTTATGAACTTAATACTCTAGATGCATGCTGGATAGCGGTCGATGTGTGGAGTAATAGTAGTAGATGCAGAATCATTTCGGTCTACTTGTCGCGGACGTGATGCCTATATACATGATCATGCCTAGATATTCTCATAATTATGCACTTTTCTATCAATTGCTCGACAGTAATTTGTTCACCCACCGTAACACTTATGCTATTTTGAGAGAAGCCACTAGTGAAACCAATGGCCCCCGGGTCTATCTTCCATCATATTATTTTCATATCAACTTGCTATTTCTAGAACCGTTTATTTTGCAATCTTTATTTTCCAATCTATATCATAGAAATACCAAAAATATTTATATTATTATATCTATCAGATCTCACTTTCCTAAGTGACCGTGAAGGGATTGGCAGCCCCTTTATCGCGTTGGTTGTGAGGTTCTTGTTTGTTTGTGCAGGTACTAGGTGACTTGTGTGTTACCTCCTACTGGATTGATACCTTGGTTCTCAAAAACTAAGGGAAATACTTATGCTACTGTGCTGCATCACCCTTTCCTCTTCAATGGAAAACCAACGCATGCTCAAGAGGTAGCAAGAAGGATTTCTAGCGCCGTTGCCGGGGAGGTTTACACCAAGTCAAGTCAAGATTTGATCTCGTGCCAACGTGCGGATTTCTGGCGCCGTTGCCGGGGAGGTTGAAGGAAATATGCCCTAGAGGCAATAATAAAGTTATTATTTATTTCCTTATTTCATGATAAATGTTTATTATTCATGCTAGAATTGTATTAACCGGAAACACAATACATGTGTGAATACATAGACAAACATAGTGTCACTAGTATGCCTCTACTTGACTAGCTCGTTAATCAAAGATGGTTAAGTTTCCTAACCATAGACATGAGTTGTCATTTGATTAACGGGATCACATCATTAGGAGAATGATGTGATTGACTTGACCCATTCCGTTAGCTTAGCACAATGATCGTTTAGTTTGTTGCTACTACTTTCTTCATGACTTATACATGTTCCTATGACTATGAGATTATGTAACTTCCGTTTACCGGAGGAACACTTTGTGTGCTACCAAACGTCACAACGTAACTGGGTGATTATAAAGGTGCTCTACAGGTGTCTCCAAAGGTACTTGTTGGGTTGGCGTATTTCGAGATTAGGATTTGTCACTCCGATTGTCGGAGAGGTATCTCTGGGCCCACTCGGTAATACACATCACTTAAGCCTTGCAAGCATTGCAACTAATGAGTTAGTTGCGGGATGATGTATTACGGAACGAGTAAAGAGACTTGCCAGTAACGAGATTGAACTAGGTATTGAGATACCGATGATCGAATCTCGGGCAAGTAACATACCGATGACAAAGGGAACAACGTATGTTGTTATGCGGTTTGAAAATAAAGATCTTCGTAGAATATATAGGAGCCAATATGAGAATCCAAGTTCTTCTATTGGTTATTGACCGGAGACGTGTCTCGGTCATGTCTACATAGTTCTCGAACCCGTAGGTTCCGCACGCTTAAAGTTCGATGACGGTTATATTATGAGTTTATGTGTTTTGATGTACCGAAGGTAGTTCAGAGTCCCGGATGAGATCGGGGACATGACGAAGAGTCTCGAAATGATTGAGACATAAATATCGATATATTGGAAGACTATATGCGGACATCGGAAAGGTTCCGAGTGGTTCGTGTATTTTTCGGAGTACCGGGGAGTTACGGGAATACGGGGGAAGAAGTATATGGGCCTTATTGGGCTTTAGCGGAGAGAGAGAGGCAGGCCGCCCCCTCCCCCCACCCCCAACCCTCCCCCCCAATGACTAGTCCGAATTGGACTAGGGGGAGGGGCGGCGCCCCCTCCATCCTTCTCTTCCCTCTTCCCCTTCCTTGTCTCCTACTCCTACTACTTGGAAAGGGGAGGAATCCTACTCCCGGTGGGAGTAGGACTCCTCCAGGGCACGCCATAGGGGCCGGCCCTCTCCCCCTCCTCCACTCCTTTATATAGGTGGCCAGGGGGCACCCCATAGACACAACAATTGATCGTTTGATCTTTTAGCCATGTGCGGTGCCCCCCTCCACCATAGTCCACCTCGATAATACTATAGCGGTGCTTAGGCGAAGCCCTGCATCGGTAGAACATCATCATCGTCACCACGCCGTCTTTCTGACGAAACTCTCCCTCAACACTCAACTGGATCGGAGTTCGAGGGACGTCCTCGGGCTAAACGTGTGCTGAACTCGGAGGTGCCGTGCGTTCGGTACTTGATCGGTCGGATCGTGAAGACGTACGACTACATCAACCGCGTTGTGATAACGCTTCCGCTTTTGGTCTGCGAGGGTATGTAGACACACTCTCCCCTCTCGTTGCTATGCATCACCATGATCTTGCGTGTGCGTAGGAAATTTTTGAAATTACTACATTCCCCAACAGTGGTATCAGAGCCAGGTTTTATGCGTAGATATCATATGCACGAGTAAAACACAAGTGAGTTGTGGGCGATATAAGTCATATTTCTTACCAGCATGTCATACTTTGGTTCAGCGGTATTGTTGGATCAAGCGGCCCGGGCCGACATTACGCGTACGCTTACGCGAGACTGGTTCTACCGATGTGCTTTGCACACAGGTGGCTGGCGGGTGTCAGTTTCTCCAACTTTAGTTGAACCGAGTGTGGCTACGCCCGGTCCTTGCGAAGGTTAAAACAGCACCAACTTGACCAACTATCATTGTGGTTTTGATGCGTAGGTAAGAACGGTTCTTGCTAAGCCCAGTAGCAGCCACGTAAAACTTGCAACAACAAAGTAGAGGACGTCTAAGTTGTTTTTGCAGGGCATGTTGTGATGTGATATGGCCAAGACATGATGCTAAATTTTATTGTATGAGATGATCATGTTTTGTAACCGAGTTATCGGCAACTGGCAGGAGCCATATGGTTGTCGCTTTATTGTATGCAATGCAATCGCCTCGTAATGCTTTACTTTATCACTAAGCGGTAGCGGTAGTCGTAGAAGCATAAGATTGGCGAGACGACAATGATTCTATGATGGAGATCAAGGTGTCGCGCCGGTGACGATGGTGATCATGACGGTGCTTCGGAGATGGAGATCACAAGCACAAGATGATGATGGCCATATCATATCACTTATATTGATTGCATGTGATGTTTATCTTTTATGCATCTTATCTTGCTTTGATTGACGGTAGCATTATAAGATGATCTCTCACTAAATTTCAAGATAAAAGTGTTCTCCCTGAGTATGCACCGTTGCCAAAGTTCGTCGTGCCCAGACACCACGTGATGATCGGGTGTGATAAGCTCTACGTCCATCTACAATGGGTGCAAGCCAGTTTTGCACACACAGAAATACTCGGGTTAAACTTGACAAGCCTAGCATGTGCAGATATGACCTCGGAACACTGGAGACCGAAAGGTCGAGCGTGAATCATATAGTAGATAAGATCAACATAATGATGTTTACCATTGAAAACTACTCCATTTCACGTGATGATCGGTTATGGTTTAGTTGATATGGATCACGTGATCACTTAGATGATTAGAGGGATGTCTATCTAAGTGGGAGTTCTTAAGTAATATGATTAATTGAACTTTAATTTATCATGAACTTAGTCCTGGTAGTATTTGCATATCTATGTTGTAGATCAATAGCTCGCGTTATTGCTTCCCTATGTTTTATATGTGTTCCTAGAGAAAACTAAGTTGAAAGATGATAGTAGCAATGATGTGGACTAGGTCCGTGATCTGAGGTTTATCCTCATTGTTGCACAGAAGAATTATGTCCTTGATGCACCCCTAGGTGACTGACCTATTGCAGGAGCAGATGCAGGCGTTATGAACGTTTGGCTAGCTCAATATGATGACTACTTGATAGTTTAGTGCACCATGCTTAACAGCTTAGAATCGGGACTTCAAAGACGTTTTGAACGTCATGGATCATATATGATGTTCTAGGAGTTGAAGTTAATATTTGAAGCAAATACCCGAGTTGAGAGATATGAAGTCTCCAACAAGTTCTATAGCTAAAAGATGGAGGAGAATGGCTCAAGCAGTCAGCATGTGTTCAGATTTTCTGGGTACTACAATCGCTTGAATCAAGTGGGAGTTAATCTTCCAGATAAAATAGTGATTGACAGAATTCTCTAGTCAACATCACCAAGTTAGTAGAACTTCGTGATGAACAATAGTATGCAAGGGATGATGAAAATGATTCCCGAGCTTTTCATGATGATGAAATCAATGAAGGTAGAAATCAAGAAAGAGCATCAAGTTTTGATGATTAACAAGACCACTAGTTTCAAGAAAAAGGGCAAAGGGAAAGAAAGGGAACTTCAAGAAGAACAGCAAGCAAGTTGCTGCTCAAGTGAAGAAGCCCAAGTCTGGACCTAAGCCTGAGACTAAGTGCTTCTACTTCAAAGTGACTGGTCATTCGAAGCGGAAATGCCCTGAATATTTAGTGGATAAGAAGGATGGCAAAGTGAACAAGGGTATATTTGATATACAGGTTATTGATGTGTACTTTACTAGTGTTTATAGCAACCCCTCGGTATTTGATACTGGTTTAGTTGCTAAGAGTAGTAACTCGAAACGGGAGTTGCAGAATGAACAGAGACTAGTTAAGGGTTAAGTGACGATGTGTGTTGGAAGTTGTTCCACGATTGATATGATCATCATCGCACACTCCCTATACTTTCGGGATTAGTGCTAAACCTAAATAAATGCTATTTGGTGTTTGCGTTGAGCATGAATATGATTTGATCATTTTTATTGCAAAACGATTATTCATTTAAGTTAGAGAATAATTGTTGTTCTATTTACATGAATAAAACCTTCTATGGTCATACACCCAATGAAAATGGTTCGTTGGATCTCGATCGTAGTGATACACATATTCATAATATTGAAGCCAAAAGATGCAAAGTTAATAATGATAGTGCAACTTATTTGTGGCACTGCCATTTAGGTCATATTGGTGTAAAGCACATGAACAAAATCCATGTTGATGGGCTTTTGGAATCACTTGATTATGAATCAGTTGATGCTTGCAAACCATACCTCATGGGTAAGATGACTAAGACTCCGTTCTCCGGAACAATGGAGCGAGCAACAGACTTGTTGGAAATAATACATACTGATGTATGTAGTCCGATGAGTGTTGAAGCTCGCGGCGGGTATCGTTATTTTTTTGACCTTCACAGATGATTTGAGCAGATATGGGTATATCTACTTGAAGAAACTTAAGTCTGAAACATTTGAAAAGTTCAAAGAATTTTAGAGTGAAGTGGAAAATCATCGTAATAAGAAAATAAAGTTTCTATGATCTGATCGCAGAGGCGAATATTTGATTTACGAGTTTGGCCTTCAATTAAAACAATGTGGAATAGTTTCACAAACTCATGCCACCTGGAACACCACGGCGTAATGGTGTGTCCGAACGTCATAACCATACTTTATTTGATATAGTGCAATCTATGATGTCTCTTACCAATTTACCATTATCGTTTTGGGGTTATGCATTAGAGATAGTTGCATTCACGTTAAAAAGGGAACCAACTAAATCCGTTGAGACGACACCGTATGAACTGTGGTTTACAAGAAACCTAAGCTGTCGTTTCTTAAAGTTTGGGGTTGCGATGCTTATAAGAAAAAGTTTCATCCTGATAAGTTCAAACCCAAATCGGAGAAATGTGTCTTCATAGGATACCCAAAGGAGACAGTTGGGTACACCTTCTATCACAGATCCGAAGGCAAGTTATTCATTGCTGAGAATGGATCCATTCTAGAGAAGGAGTTTCTCTCGAAAGAAGTGAGTGGGAGGAAAGTAGAACTTGATGAGGTAACTGCACCTGCTCCCTTATTGGAAAGTAGATCATCACAGAAATCTGTTTTTGTGACTCCTACACCAATTAGTGAGGAAGCTAATGATGATGATCATGTAACTTCAGATCAAGTTACTACCGAACCTCGTAGGTCAACCAGAGTGAGATCCGCACCAGAGTGGTATGGTAATCCTGTTTTGGAGGTCATGTTAATTGACCACGACGAACCTACGAACTATAAGGAAGTGGTGATGAGCCCAGATTCCATGAAATGGCTTGAGGCCATGAAATTTGAGATTGGATCCATGTATGAGACCAAAGTATGGACTTTGATTGACTTGCCCGATGATCGGTGAGTCATTAAGAATAAATGGATCTTCAAGAGGAAGACGGACGCTGATAGTAGTGTTACTATCTACAAAGCTCGAATTGTTGCAAAGTGTTTTCGACAAGTTCAAGGTGTTGACTACAATGAGATTTTCTCACTCGTATTGATGCTTAAAAGTCTGTCCGAATCATGTTAGTAGTTGCCGCATTTTATGAAATCTGGCAAATGGATGTCAAAACTGTATTCCTTCATGGATTTCTTAAAAAGAAGAGTTGTATATGATGCAACCAGAAGGTTTTGTCGACCCTAAAGGTGCTAACAAAGTGAGCAAGCTCCAACTATCCATCTATGGACTGGTGCAAGCATCTCGGAATTGGAATATATGCTTTGATAAAGTGATCAAAGTATATGGTTTTATACAGACTTGCGGTGAAGCCTGTATTTACAAGAAAGTGAGTGGGAGCACTACAACATTTCTGATAAGTATATGTGAATGACATATTGTTGATCAGAAAGAATGGATAATTTTCTGGAAAGCATAAAGGAGTATTTGAAAGGAGTTTTTCAAAGTAAGACCTCGATGAAGCTGCTTACACATTGAGCATCAAGATCTATAGAGATAGATCAAGATGCTTGATAAGTTATTTCAATGAGTACATACCTTGACAAGATTTCGAAGTAGTTCAAAATGGAATAGTCAAAGAAAGAGTTCTTACCTGTGTTACAAGGTGTGAAATTGAGTAAGACTCAACGCCCGACCACGGTAGAAGATAGAAAGAGAATGAAAGTCATTCCTATGCCTCAGTCATAGTTTCTATAAAGTATGCCATGTGGTATACTAGATCTATTGTATGCTCTACACTGGGTTCAGCAAGGGAGTACAATAGTGATCTAGGAGTAGATCACTGGACAGCGGTCAAAATTATCCTTAGTGGAATAAGGATATGTTTCTCGATTATGGAGGTGACAAAAGGTTCGTCGTAAAGGGTTACGTCGATGCAAATTTTGACACTGATCTAGATGACTCTAAGTCTCAATCTGGATACATTTTGAAATTGGGAGCAATTAGCTAGAGTAGCTCTGTGCAGAGCATTATTGACATAGAAATTTGCAAAATACATACGGATCTGAATGTGGCAGACCCGTAGACTAAACTTCTCTCACAAGCAAAACATGACCACACCTTAGTACTCTTTGGGTGTTAATCACATAGCAATGTGAACTAGATTATTGACGCTAATAAACCCTTTGGGTGTTGGTCACATGACGATGTGAACTATGGGTGTTAATCACATGGTGATGTGAACTATTGGTGTTAAATCACATGGCGATGTGAACTAGATTATTGACTCTAGTGCAAGTGGGAGACTGAAGGAAATATGCCCTACAGGCAATAATGAAGTTATTATTTATTTCCTTATTTCATGATAAATGTTTATTATTCATGCTAGAATTGTATTAACCAGAAACATAATACATGTGTGAATACATAGAAAACATAGTGTCACTAGTATGCCTCTACTTGACTACCTCGTTAATCAAAGATGGTTAAGTTTCCTAACCATAGACATGAGTTGTCATTTGATTAACGGGGTCACATCATTAGGAGAATGATTTGATTGACTTGACCCATTTCATTAGCTTAGCACAAT
Organism: Triticum urartu; assembly: GCF_003073215.2. NCBI lineage: Eukaryota > Viridiplantae > Streptophyta > Magnoliopsida > Poales > Poaceae > Triticum > Triticum urartu. The sequence continues at coordinate 634,341,037 of NC_053026.1, forward strand.
GATCATTTAGTTTGTTGCTATTGCTTTCTTCATGACTTATACATGTTCCTATGACTATGAGATTATGCAACTCCCGTTTACCGGAGGAACACTTTGTGTGCTACCAAACGTCACAACGTAACTGGGTGATTATAAAGGTGCTCTACAGGTGTCTCTGAAGGTACTTGTTGGGTTGGCGTATTTCGAGATTAGGATTTGTCACTCCGATTGTCGGAGAGGTATCTCTGGGCCCACTCGGTAATACACATCACTTAAGCCTTGCAAGCATTGCAACTAATGAGTTAGTTGTGCGATGATGTATTACGGAACGAGTAAAGAGACTTGCCAGTAACGAGATTGAACTAGGTATTGAGATACCGACGATCGAATCGCGGACAAGTAACATACTGATGACAAAGGGAATAACGTATGTTGTTATGCGGTTTGACCGATAAAGATCTTCGTAGAATATGTAGGAGCCAATATGAGCATCCAGGTTCCGCTATTGGTTATTAACCGGAGATGTGTCTCGGTCATGTCTACATAGTTCTCGAACCCGTAGGGTCCGCACGCTTAAAGTTCGATGACGGTTATATTATGAGTTTATGTGTTTTGATGTACCGAAGGTAGTTCGGAGTCCCGAAAGAGTTCGGGGACATGACGAGGAGTCTCGAAATGGTCGAGACGTAAAGATAGATATATTGGACGACTATATTCGGACATCGGAAAGGTTCCGAGTGGTTCGGCTATTTTTCGGAGTACCGGGGAGTTACGGGAATACGGGGGAAGAAGTATATGGGCCTTATTGGGCTTTAGGGGAGAGAGAGAGAGAGAGGCAGGCCGCCCCCCCCCCCCCAATGACTAGTCCGAATTAGACTAGGGGGAGGGGCGGCGCCCCCTCCTTCCTTCTCTTCCCTCTTCCCCTTCCTTGTCTCCTACTCCTACTACTTGGAAAGGGGAGGAATCCTACTCCCGATGGGAGTAGGACTCCTCCAGGGCGCGCCATAGGGGCCGGCTCTCTCCCCCTCCTCCACTCCTTTATATACGTGGCCAGGGAGCACCCCATAGACACAACAATTGATCGTTTGATCTTTTAGCCGTGTGCGGTGCCCCCCTCCACCATAGTCCACCTCGATAATACTGTAGCGATGCTTAGGCGAAGCCCTGCGTCGGGAGAACATCATCATCGTCATCACGCCGTCGTGCTGACAAAAATCTCCCTCAACACTTGGCTGGATCGGAGTTCGAGGGGCGTCATCGGGCTAAACGTGTGCTGAACTCGGAGGTGTCGTGCGTTCGGTACTTGATCGGTCGGATCGTGAAGATGTACGACTACATCAACCGCGTTGGGATAATGCTTCCGCTTTCGGTCTGCGAGGGTACGTAGACACACTCTCCCCTCTCGTTGCTATGCATCACCATGATCTTGCGTGTGCGTAGGAAATTTTTGAAATTACTACGTTCCCCAACAGAGGTTGTATCAAGTCAAGACATACCAAGTACCCATCACAAACTCATATCCCTCACATTAAATTAATTGTCATTTGCCTCTCGTTCTCTTCTCCCCCACTTCACCCTTATCGTTTTATTCGCCTCTTTTTCATTCGCCTCTTTTTGCTTGCCTCTTGCTTGCTTGTGTGTTGGATTGTTTGTCACGATGGCTCAAGATAATACTAAATTGTGTCACTTTTCCAATACCAACAATAATGATTTTATTAGCACTCCGATTGCTCCTCTTACCGATGCTAAATCTTGTGAAATTAATATTGCCCTGCTTAATCTTGTCATGAAAGATCAATTTGCTGGCCTTCCTAGTGAAGATGTCGCTACCCATCTAAACGACTTTGTTGATTTGTGTGACATGCAAAAGAAAAAGGACGTGGATAATGATATTGTTAAATTGAAGCTATTTCCGTTTTCGCTTCGAGATTGTGCTAAAACTTGGTTTTCTTCTTTGCCTAAAAATAGTATTGATTCCTGGAATAAGTGCAAGGATGCTTTTATCTCTAAGTATTTTCCTCCCACTAAGATCATCTCTCTTAGAAACGATATTATGAATTTTAAGCAACTAGATCATGAGCATGTTCCACAATCTTAGGAGAGGATGAAATTAATGATTCATAATTTCCCTACTCATGGTTTGAATTTATGGATGATCATACAAAATTTCTATGCCGGATTGAATTTTGCTTCTGGAAATCTTTTAGATTCGGCCGTGGGAGGCACTTTTATGGAAATCACTTTAGGAGAAGCTACCAAACTCCTATATAATATTATGGTTAATTATTCTCAATGGCACACCGAAAGATCTACTAGTAAAAAGGTTCATGCGATAGAAGAAATTAATATTTTGAGTGGAAAGATGGATGAACTTATAAAGTTGTTTGCTAATAAGAGTGCTCCTGTTGATCCTAATGATATGCCTTTGTCTACTTTGATTGAGAATAATAATGAATCTATGGATGTGAATTTTGTTGGTAGGAACAATTTTGGTAACAACGCGCATAGTGGAAACTTTAATCCTAGGTCGTATCCTAGTAATTCCTCTAATAATTATGGTAATTCCTACAACAATTCTTATGTAAATTATAATAAGATGCCCTTTGATTTTGAATCTAGTATTAAAGAATTTATTAGTTCGCAAAAGAGTTTCAATGCTTTGATCGAAGAAAAATTGTCTAAGATTGATGAGTTGGCTAGGAACGTGGATAGAATTTCTCTTGATGTTGATTCTTTGAAACTTAGATCTATTCCACCTAACCATGATATCAATGAGTCTCTCAAAGCCATGAGAATTTCCATTGATGAGTGCAAAGAAGGAACTGCTAGGATGCGTGCTAAAAAAAGATTGCTTTATAAAAGTGTGTTCTTCTAGTTTTCATGATAATAATGATGAAGATCTAAAAGCGATTGATGTGTCTCCTATTAAATCTTTGTTTTGCAATATGAATCTTGATAATTATGGGACTGGAGATGAGTCAACTTTAGTTAAAAGGCATCCCAATGATTCGGAGTTTTTAGATCTTGATGCAAAAATTGGTAAATTTGGGATTGAAGAGGTCAAAACTTTACATAACAATGAACCCACTATTTTGGATTTCAAGGAATTTAATTGTGATAATTGTTCTTTAATAGATTGTATTTCCTTGTTGTAATCCGTGTTAAATTCTCCTCATGCTTATAGTCAAAATAAAGCTTTTACCAAACATATCGTTGATGCTTTAATGCAATCTTATGAAGAAAAGCTTGAATTAGAAGTTTCTATCCCTAGAAAACTTTATGATGAGTGGGAACCTACTATTAAAATTAAGATTAAAGATCATGAATGCTTTTCTTTATGTGATTTGGGTGCTAGTGTTTCCACGATTTCAAAAACCTTCTGTGATGTGTTAGGTTTCCGTGAATTTGATGAATGTTCCTTGAACTTGCATCTTGCGGATTCCACTATTAAGAAACCCATGGGAAGGATTAATGATGTTCTTATTGTTGCAAATAGGAATTATGTGCCCGTAGATTTCATTGTTCTTGACATAGATTGCAATCCCACATGTCCAATTATTCTTGGTAGATCTTTCCTTAGAACGATTGGTGCAATTATTGATATGAAAGAAGGAAATATTAGAGTCCAATTTCTGTTAAGGAAAGGCATGGAACACTTTCCTAGAAATTAAATTAAATTACCTTATGAATCTATTATGAGAGCCACTTATGGATTGCATACCAAAGATGACAATACCTAGATCTATCTTGTTTTTATGCCTAGCTAGGGGCGTTAAACGATAGCGCTTGTTGGGAGGCAACCCAATTTTATTTTTGTTTCTTGCTTTTTGGTTCTGTTTAGTAATAAATAATTCATCTAGCTTCTATTTAGATGTGGTTTTATGCATTCAATCTTGCTGTAAAAACAGAAACTTTGGCACTCACGAGATTTGCTGCAATTTTTTACTGGAGAGCGCGATTGGGTTGATTCTTTTTTCAGATGATTAATAGACAAATTACTCATGTCTGCCAATTTATTTCAGAATTTTTGGGGTTACAGAAGTATTCGAAACCTACAGATTACTACAGACTGTTCTGTTTTTGACAGATTATGTTTCCGTGTGTTGTTTGCTTATTTTGATGAATCTGTGGCTAGTATCGGGGGTATGAACCATGGAGAAGTTGGAATACAGTAGGTTTAACACCAATATAAATAAAGAATGAGTTCATTACAGTACCTGGAAGTGGTGGTTTGTTTTCTTATACTAACGGAGCTCATGAGATTTTCTGTTGAAGTTTTGTGTTGTGAAGTTTTCAAGTTTTGGGTAAAGATTTGATGGATTTTGGAACAAGGAGTGGCAAGAGCCAGGTATCTCAATATGTGCGGCCGACTGATGGTGGCAGGGTGTTTGAAATTCATTCCCATTTCTTGCATGGGACCTTTAGCGCTCACGAGATTTCTGATCTTGCCATAAAAAACACAAACTTTAGTGCTCACGAGATTTGCTACCAATTTTTTACTGGAGAGGGCGATTAGGTTGATTCTTTTTTCAAATGATTAATAGACAAATTCCTCACGTCCACCAATTTATTTCAGAATTTTTGGGGTTACAGAAGAAATTCATTCCCGTTTCTTGCATGGGACCTAAGCATGCACCCAAGGACACATATTTCATTTTTCAACCAGTTTATATACACTAGAGAATGTGCATGTAGTTCAAATTTGAATTATGTATATAAAATGCCTGGAAAACCCAGTTAATGTATAAAAATGTCCAAACGAACCCAGAAAAATTCCAAAATTGAACACAACACTCTTGTTGTTCTATGTTGACACTCGAAATGTTTTGAAAACAATAAGAGGCAACGGATATCGTTTCGTCCCCAAAGGTGGCACGTTCCCTACCGAAACCATCACGCTTGTTGTGAGAACCTCTGGTTTGGGAGAAGCTTACACCCAAACCTGCCCCAAATGGGACAAAAATTTTACCACGACATGTTGATGCCGCTCCATGATAGCATGCCAAGTTTCATGAATTTTAGACGAGTTTTGGATTTACTAGAATTTAAAAACCAGGTATCTCAATGTTTGCGGCCGAGTGACGGTGGCAGGGTGTTTGAAATTCATTCCCATTTCTTGCATCGGATTTAAGCATGCACCCAAGGACACATATTTGATTTTTTAACCAGTTTATATGCACTGGAGAATGTGCATGTAGTTCAAATTTGAATTATGCACATAAAATGCCTAGAAAACCGAGTTAATGTATAAAAATGTCCAAACGAACCCCCCAAAAATTCCAAAATTGAACACAACACTCTTGTTGTTCTATGTTGACACTTGAAATTTTTTGAAAGCAATAAGAGGCAACGGATATCATTTCGTCCCCAAAGGTGGCACGTTCCCTACCGAAACCATCACGCATGTTGTGAGAAGCGCTGGTTTGTGAGAAGTTTATACCCAAACCTGCCCCAAATGGGACTAAAGTTTTACCACGGCATTTTGATGTCGCTCCATGATAGCATGCCAGGTTTCATGAATTTCAGACGAGTTTTGGATTTACTAGAATTTAAAAACCGGGTATCTCGATATGTGCGGCCGACTGACGGTGGTAGGGTGTTTGAAATTCATTCCCATTTCTTGCATGGGACCTAAGCATGCAACCAAGGACACATATTTGATTTTTCAACCAGTTTATATGCACTGGAGCATGTGCATGTAGTTCAAATTTGAATTATGCGCATAAAATGCCTAGAAAACCCAGTAATTAATGTATAAAAATGTCCAAACGAACCCTGAATAATTCCAATTTTATTGATGACACACCTATAGTTGCATGTTCACTGGAGATAAATGTTCTAGCAATTGAAACACCGTCCATGGCCGCTGTGACCCCATTATGTAATTCAAATCAAGACGAAAAAGCAAGTAGATCCCACACAGTTTATTATAACCAACCGTGTGAGATGCAGCACAAAATATCTTCGGACCGTGTCTGAATAAGGAGCCGTATCTGAGGACACTTTGCGCGCCAGTTTTTTGGCTGAAGCGATTCCTAATTTTCAGCTTCCGCGGAAATATCTACCTCCTCGCCCCCCTCCCCCTTACCAAAAGCCAAATTTACCCTGTTTCCGCCTTCTTTTCCAAGTTGAAACCTTCACTCCTTACTTGCAGCGCCGCCGCCTCCTCGCCGGCGACCCTCCTTCACGCTGCTCAGCCTCGCCTATCTAGGCAGGTAATCCACACCCGACCCCCATCCTCCTCCATCTTCCACATCCCACATTCCCCGATTGCCAGCGCGAGCGCGACACCTTCCACCCAAATCATCGACCCCTCCACCAAATAAGCGCCGGCCTAAGCCATGGTGCACGCAGTATAGCCAGGACCTCAAGGAGCATTTGGCAGCGGCGAAGCAAATCGCAGCAGCAACGCGCGGATGAAGTCACGATGGCTGCCATTCGTGCTGACCCCCAGATGTTGAAGGAGCGCCTTGCCATTTGCTAGCTACGCCGATTAAGCATACTCGGTTTACCTGTTGCGTGTGCTGCTCCTGCCTTTCCTTCACAAATTCTAGTGTCCGTGCTATCTAATTTTACCATGCAATCTGTTGCTCTAGTGTACATGTGCTATATGTCGTGCAGTGTGGTGCTCACTTATTAACTATTTTGTTAATTAGTTGTCGTCTTCATTTAACTATTTGGTTCAATTCTGCAAATGTGATGTTTAATTCTTCAGGCTGCAATTTTGTATTGTCTTCCATGTGAGAAATAAATCGAATTTATCTTTACAAAATACATGAAAAACGAATAGAATTGCTATATTTCCAAGTTGTCAAGCATGCTTGGTTTGGTTATACATTGTGCAATGTGGTGCTCAATTAACGTTTGGTTCATTTGTGTTGTGGTGTTTAGTTAACTGTTTGGTTCAATTCCGCAATGTGATGTTCAATAGTTGTGGGTGCATTCTGTTATTGTATACCATGTGAGGAATAAATTGAATTTGGCTGTAGTAAATACATGAGAAACAAATACAATTGTTACAATTGGCTGTAGTTAACTGTTTGGTTAACTGTCTGATCTTCTATTAGGAGTATGTTATATTGTGCAATGTGGTGCTCAGTTAATATTGGTTCATTTGTTGTGGTGTTTAATTAACTGCTTGGTTCAATTCTGCAATGCAATGTTTGTCTGCACAATGAAGAAGCCACCAGTTCACTACAGGATGGTAGTAACTATTATACCTTGCCTTTTTATTCCTTTGCCCCATCTCCAATATAGAGAAGATATTTATGCACATCCTTGTTTTCAGGCCTTTCCAAAGCAGTTCACTGATGATTACCTCTCAAACCATCTGTATGGTCAGGAGGCGAGGAAGGTATTCATAAAACATCCATGGTTCAATATTGAAGTGTTCTTGAGAGGACGAAGGATGGACGGTCAATCATCCACAGGCACTGGCCTAAAGTTACAAAGACCTTCAACATCAATGAAGGCTCAATATTTGCCTTCTGCTTCAGCAGTTTTTCAGATGAGATACATCTGTCTATGTACCATCTATGATGCTAATTTCGAAAGGTTATAGATGTTGCATGTGAAACTTGGTCCTGGTGTAGTTGTGTAATGGGGTAGCTGAGTGCTGAAGCTATATGGTGTTGTACTCTGATGTATTTCAATTATGAAAATGAAATATATTGTGCGCTTAATATGAAATGTCAATTAGATTAATAAATGGATTATGAATAATGAGATAATTAGCCTACTAATGGCGAATTAGCCTGCTAATTGGGTTTTGCTACTGCAAACGGTTGTTGAAAAAATACCGTGGGCGATGACCTCAGGCAACGCACACAGTTTCTAGGAATAAACCATGTTGGATCAATGAACAATCACACATGACTTTTCTTGAAAACTGTTTGTGTTAGTCTACCTTGCGCAAATGTTTACCACATAAAAACTATGTGTGATGGAGAGTCTTTGCCACACAGTTTCTTCTACGAACCGTGTGTGATACATTCAATAACGCAAACGAATTAACGGGAAGAAATGCTTGTGATGTACCTGTGAACGGAAACGTTTTCCTTGAAGCGACTGTGTGGGATGTACATACGAACGGAAACGCTTAGCGGGGACTGACTGTGTGGGATGTACTTGCGGCCGGAAATAATTTCACCGTATAATTGTATTTTTTAGCTCTACTGTATGTATTTACGTATTTGAGCGCTCGCCGGTCACACACGATCTCATTTTGCCGAGCGTGCATGCCAGGAGGACATATCCCCGACGGTTTCTGGGTCGTGTGGGAAGGACCCCCCTATTGCCCACGCTCACTTGGCAACGGTTCCAAATGCCTTCGTGGAAAGGGGTTAAAAACCGTCTGTTTAGGAGCTCGATGTACTAATATATTATGTGTATTACCGAGAGGGCCCAGAGATACCTCTCTGATACTCGGAGTGACAAATCATAATCTCGATCTATGCCAACTCAACAAACACCTTCGGAGATACCTGTAGAGCATCTTTATAATCACCCAGTTATGTTGTGACGTTTCATAGCACACAAGGCATTCCTCCGGTATTCGGGAGTTGCATAATCTCATAGTCGAAGTAATATGTATTTGACATGAAGAAAGCAATAGCAATAAAACTGAACGATCATTATGCTAAGTTAATGGATTGGTCTTGTCCATCACATCATTCTCTTAATGATGTGATCCCATTACCAAATGACAACTCATGTCCATGGTTAGGAAACCTTAACCATTTTTTATCAATGAGCTAGTCAAGTAGAGGCTCACTACGGACACGGTGTTTCTCTATGTATTCACAAATATTTTTAGGTTTCCGATCAATACAATTCTAGCATGAATAATAAACATTTATCATGAGTAAGGAAATATAAAATAACAATTTTATTATTGCATCTAGGGCATATTTCCTTTAATATAGCCGGCCTCCACGAGTCTCCTCCGTGGATGTGCGTTCTCTTCTTTGAACCAGGGGTTCTAGGTGAGCCAAAGCCTTTCCCAAAACATCCCTTGATGACCAAGTAATTAGTAGGAACAAACGGGAACGAAATCCATGAAGAGTCACGTCTAATCTTGGCAATTTCTGCCTTTTCTAGCCCTCGGACGACCGCCGGTACGGCCGAGCGTCGTGTCTTGCTCTTGACCCCATTAGCAAATCAACCGTCATTTCTTCATATGAACTCCGATTTTGACGTTTGTGGGCTTGTTCGACTCATATGAGTGACAGCGTTGCACCTGTAGTATTAGATCTTCATTTTGAGCACTTTGGAAAATATCATATTTGAAACTCCAAAATGCCTGAGTATGGTGCCTCGATGTCCTGTGTTTTGATCCCTTTCATTGCGCTAAGTCCATGAGAGTTACAAATCACCTACAAAACACACAAAAATAAAGAAAACTAATAAAAATTAACAAATACTTAAAATTATGCAATGCTCATAATAAAAAGAGTAAAAACCAGAAATCATGCATAATGAACATGTAATTGGCTTAGTGGGACATGATATACGAAGATAATATGCAACAAATGAGCTCTAAAATGCGTATAAAATACATCCATCAAACACTAGGGCAAATTTCCCTGGATGAGGCATGTAGTCGAGGTGATCAGCGCGATCAAATATGATGGTGGAGTTAGACCACTCCAGGTACTTTGTGCGATCTGTTGCAATTGCATAGATTGCTCGACGAATGAACTTCTGGGCTCAGCCTGCATTGGCACCCCAGATGATCATGTGCACTCTTTGATACCGAGTGGGCTGCTAGGTTGACGAAGATCTATCCATTCCGGGTTTTGCCGAGGTCAGCTCTGCCTTGCATGCCAGAGGCGATGGTGGGACACAGAGGCACACGGTGTAACTTTGCTGATCGAAGGGGAATTTGATGCTTCTAAAGAACATGGTCTAGGTGGGGAGGGCAGCGTGTCGTTGTAGAGCAACCCTCGCCCGTCGGCGATAAATTTGAAGAAGTTGTAGACGAAGCTCTGGCCCGGCAAGGACACATATCCATAAATATGAACACGTAAATGTAAGGACCTTCTTTAAATAGATCCTTCATTTATTTAATTTCATGGGTAAAAATTAAAATTAAAATTTTCCCATCCAAACAATGAGATAATTAAGGTTGCTTCTTAATATTATTCTAAGATTATATAAATATTCAAGATATTTACAAAATATAAATCCGTCATTTGAATAGGTCCTTTGTTTTTTTAAGGGAAAGTTGTGGCTACTCTCGGGTGTAGGTACACCCGAGTTTGCAAAACTTCGAAAAATGTGATAAAACAAGGTCCGAAAAATCTGAAATCTTGAGACAACAAGCTTCATCAAGTGTTTGAACTTTTTGCAAAGTTTCAGCTAAAAACAACATCCGAGGAGCTCTCACAAAAAAAACAAAATCAATGCTCAAACTGTGCTCAAACAGTGCGCAAACTTAGAACATTGATTTTGTTTTTTTTGCCGAGAGCTCCTCTGATGTATTTTTTCCGCTGAATTCTTGCAAAAAGCTTGAACATTTGATGAAGTTTCATGTCCCCAAACTGCAGATTTTTTTGACATTGTTTGATCATGTTTTTGTTTTTTTTCCAAACTCGGGTGTACCTACACCCGAGAGTAGAAAAGCTGGTCTCTTTTTTTAACTATAAGGGTAAAATTTATAATTAAAAAAATTCCCATCAAAAAATGCATGGTTAGGGTTGCTTCCCTATAGTATCTAAATATTATATGCATAACATTAAAATATTTACACAAATATAAATCCCTCATTGATTTAATTTTGAGGGTAAAAGTTTATAATTAAAGTATTGTTCATCCCTGATGTCCTGCAAGGAAACAGGGCGGTTGTAGCACTTTCGTGTGATAGGTAGAGTGCGGAATCCACAAAGAGCAAATAGGAAGACACTACCGACCCCACACTAGCATAGTAGTAGCGCTTTTTATAATAAAGCACTGCTACTACTTATCAGTAGCGCTTTTTATAAAAAGCGCTACTACTATGCACTTACCAGTAGCGCTATTTTAGTAGAAAATACGCTACTACTACAATTGCCAGGCCGTTGCCGGCAGGCCAGGCATAGTAGTAGCGCTTTTATGTGTGAAGCGCTACTGCTACCAGACGTAGCAGTAGCGCTTTCTACATATAAGCGTTACTACTATGGGCTCTTTATCCAGCCCAACGGCCCGCGCTCGACCTCTCTCTCTCACTCCCCCGCCCTCACATACTCACTCGCCTCTCTCCGCCGTCGTTGCCGCCGCCCTCCCCCGCGCACCGCTGTCCCCCGCGCCGGAGCTCTCCCGCCCGCCGCCCTTGCCCGTGTCGGCTCTGCTCCCCTGCCGGCCACCCTCCCCCGCGCCGGCCTCCTCCCCCGCCGGCCACCCTCTCCCACGCCGGCACTGCTCCCCCGCCGGCCTCCTCCCCGTGCCGGCCTCCTCCCCCGCCGGCCTCCTCCACCACCGTGAGGTACCCCTCCTCCCTCCATTTAGTTCATTAGGTTAGGTAACTTAGGTGAATTTAGTTAATTAACTTAGGTGAATTTAGTTAATTAACTTAGATGTTTTTTTAGTTAGGGGAAGTAGGTTAGGTAACTAATTAAGTAGATGCTAATTTAGGGGAGTGGTGTTTAGTTTATAGAAAAAATCAATATAGTTTTTTACTGGTTTTTAGTAAGTGTTTAATAGAATTGGTTAGAAAATTAATAGAACTAGTTAAACTAGTTTATTTTTAGTAAGTACTAGTCTATTTTATTTATAGTAAGTGCTTAGTTGAACTAGTTGAATTAATACAACGAGTTTATTTTTAGTAAGAAAATTTAGGTATATGAGATTTGATGATCTAATTAAAATTTTACTATAGAACTAGTTTATTTTTAGTAAGAAAATTAATAGAACTAGTTTATTTTTTTAGTTAAACCAATTATTCCCACATCGACGTCGACGATGCCTATCCCGCATCCTCGTCGTCGACTAGGCGGAGGAGGCCTGGGCTTGGTGAGGAGCCATGTCCGGGACTGGGCTCCGCCGGGCTGGTACTGGGAGGTGCTACCTTTCGGGGGGCGTAGTTTGGTGAGGAGCCAGCCCGTCATTGACCCGAACCTTCTTTGGTGGCGGTCGGGTGGGCCAGTGATGGTGCGGAGGCTTGAGGACCCCGCGGAGGTGGTACGTCACCATGTCAGCGAGGAGGACGAGCACGTCCAGCGCTACATGGTTGCGTTGAAGGGCGGGTTCTCCAATACCTGGGAGGTTCTTCAGGGATCTCACTGGAGCTATGATCCCGTGATGGTTCCTTCTCTTTGGGTGTCCACCGCCCGCGCCGATACCCGTCGTTCGCTATGGTTTTAGCTGTATTAATGATGTTATATGTATGATACTATTCGAGATCTATTAGTGATAATATTCGACGATGTATGGACGAAAGAGATGGTTTAGTTTTGCTTATCGAATGAATGCTAATTTGAATACTAACTTATTTTACAATTTGGTTTTTCTTATTGAATGCTCAAATTGGAAAACTACTCCATCAAGTATGAATGCTCATACGATGTAGATATAAACATGTATATCTTGTGCTGCTCAAATAGGATATGTGCTTGCCCAAGTGGCCGACCATGTTTGCAGGTTACACCTCCTATTGTGCCCTATGTTTTGTCGGAGTGTTGATTAATTTCCGTTCCGGCAAATTTCAGGCGCTCGATATGTCCTTTTTTAGCAAAGGTCATGCCGGATTTTTCCGTGAATTCTGGCATGACTTGTGCTAGAATATGTAGTAAATATCGAGTGGCCTGGATTTTCACGAAAAATAATTAAACGACATTTCGGGTTGACTTCAAGTCTGTCGAGGCTCCATCACCGAAGGTCAAAAAATCAGTGAGGGAGTGTATCCACCATATATGAGAGAGGACGAAGAAGCCCGACTATTGTCGTGGGGGTCGTTTTTCCTTCTTCTCCTTGTGCTAGATCTTTGTTATGCACTAGGGGGAGGAGGAATAACGACCATCACCGACGGTCGAAAAATCAATGAGGGAGTGTATCCACCATATATGAGAGAGGATGAAGAATCCCGAATGTTGTCGTGGGGGTCGTTTCTCCTTCTGAAAGCACAAGTGCTCCCTAGGTGGTTTTGGTAATTAATGTCAACATATTTCTTGTTGGACTAACACTTTTACCTAGTATGTTTCGGATTAGTTCAACAATGAAGTGGCATGGACTAGAGGATGTAGAACCCCTTCAAGATGCTAAGGACAAAGGATTGGCTCAAGCTCCAAGCTCAAGACTCTACATTTTCTATTTTAGTGATCCAAGATCACATTGAGTCTATAGGAAAAGCCAATACTATCAAGGAGGGATGAGATGTTGCTTAATGAGGCTCTTGCTCAAAATGCTTAGTGATATACTCCAAAGCCCTCAACTACTTTCTCACATCCACATATGACCTAAATCAAAAGTCAAACTCGGCCCCACCGATTCTTTCTATCCGGCGCCACGGAGTTCAGATGTCATAGCCACTGCTACAAACCCTAGGCAAATCGGTCTCACCGATAGGGATCTCGGTTTCACCGAGATGGGATTGCAATCTCTCTATATGGATCTATTACCAAAATCGGTCTCACCGAGTTTGCGAAATCGGTCCTACCGAGATTGCAATGTAAACTCTCTGTTTCCTTTTCGTAACATTTCGGTCCCACCGAAATTAGCGAATCGGTCCCACCGAGTTTACCTGACCAACTCTCTGGCTAGCTTATTATCGGTCTCACCGAGTTTGTGTAATCGGTCTCACCGAGATTAAGTTATGCCCTAACCCTAACTATATCGGTCCCACCGAGTTGCATGTCGGTCCCACCAAAAAATCCTAACGGTCACTAGCTTTGCTTAATCGGTTCGACCGAGTTTATCAATTCGGTCCCACCGAGATTGGCAAGTTATGTGTAACGGTTAGATTTTGTGTGGAGGCTATATATACTCCTCCACCTCCTCTTCATTCATGGAGAGAGCCATCAGAACGAACCTACACTTCCAACTTACTTTTTCTGAGAGAGAACCACCTACACTTGTGTTGAGGCCAAGATATTCCATTCCTACCATATGAATCTTGATCTCTAGCCTTCCCCAAGTTGCTTTCCACTCAAATCTTCTTTCCACCAAATCCATATCCTGTGAGAGAGAGTTGAGTGTTGGGGAGACTATCAATTGAAGCACAAGAGCAAGGAGTTCATCATCAACACACCATTTGTTACTTCTTGGAGAGTGGTGTCTCGTAGATTGGCTAGGTGTCACTTGGGAGCCTCCGACAAGATTGTGGAGTTGATCCAAGGAGTTTGTAAGGGAAAGGAGATCGCCTACTTCATGAAGATCTACCGCTAGTGAGGCAAGTCCTTCGTGGGCGACGGCCATGGTGGGATAGACAAGGTTGCTTCTTCGTGGACCCTTCATGGGTGGAGGCCTCCGTGGACTCGCGCAGCCGTTACCCTTCGTGGGTTGAAGTCTCCATCAACATGGATGTACGATAGCACCACCTATCCAAACCACGTCTCAAAAATCTCCGTGTCTCCTATTGCGTTTGAATCCTCCAAACCCTTCCCTTTACATTCTTGCAAGTTGCATGCTTTACTTTCCGCTGCTCATATACTCTTTGCATGCTTTCTTGATATGTGTTGTGTTTGTTAAACTTATGCCAAAACTCCACTTCAGCTTAAAGAAATTAAAAACTGCAACCTTTGGCACTTAGTGTCTAATCACCCCCCCCCCTCTAGACACCTCTTCTTGATCCTTTCAATTGGTATCAGAGCTTTGGTCTCCATTCCCTTGGTTTAAACACCTTTGGAGGAAGATGGATGAGTCTACTTTGGGGTCTTAGACATAGAGTTCCTATTCTTGATGGAGAATATTTTCATGAGTGGAAAATGAAATGCTTGAGATTTTCAATGAATATCATTTGAACAAGTATATTGCTAGCCCTTGTGCACCTCATGTTGATCCCATGCATCCTACCCTTGATGAGTCAATTGACATGATTTGCAATCTTAGAACTGTTAATCTTATCACTGGAGGCCTGCCTAGAAACTTGATTGAATGTTTGCCTACTCTTGATTGTGCCTACACTATATGGAGATTTCTTGAGGAACGCTTTCCAAATTATTCCTTGAAAAATCTAGATGAAATTCTCCATAAGTCTATTTCCTTGATTAAGATGAGTTCCAATGATCCCAAATTTGGTGGCTGCTTATTTGAGCTTACTAATCTTACGAGTGCCAAAGGAGATGTTGGAATCATTAGCAATATCATTTCCAAAGCTATTAGAATTCATAAAGATAACCATAGAAATGATCATTTATCTAATGAATTACCCTCTCTAGGAATTGATCAATCACAGGATGATGTTGAACATGGATACTATGATGAGGATGAGGATGACAGTGACTATGATCTTAACGATGCAATGAGACACTTTGGTCTTATGGCAAATCTTCGCGGCTACATGGCTGGAGGAAAGGAATGCGTTCCTGATACTGGATGTACTGATCATATGACCGGAGATAAAGATATGTTCCGTGAGCTTGCTGAAAACGACGGCCCTTGAAAGTATGTCACCTTTGGTGATAACTCAAAGGGTAAGGTGGGTAGCCTAGGTAAGGTGGCCATCTCACATGATAGCTCCATACAAAATGTCATGCTCGTTGAATCTCTTGGCTACAATTTACTTTCAGTATCTAGACTTGCTGATTTCGGTTTCAATGTCCTATTTACTGAAGTAGATTGCCAAGTGTTTCGTAGAGATAATCATAAAATAGTCTTTACCGGTATACGCAGAGGTGATCTTTACATTGTTGATTTCACTAAAAAGGCTCAACCTAGAACTTGCTTAATTGCTAAATCCTCTAAAGGTTGGTTATGGCATAGACAATTAGGTCATGTTGGTATGCGAAACCTTGACAAGCTTATTAAAGGAAATCATATCCTTGGCGTCAACGATGTCATATTTGATAAGGATAGACTTTGCAGCGCTTGTCAAGCAGGTAAAAAGGTTGGAGGAAGGCATCCCGTGAAGAACATCATGACCACAAGGAGGCCACTCGAGCTACTTCACATGGATCTTTTTGGTCCTAACGCTTACAAAAGTCTCGGTGGAAATTCTTTTGGTCTAGTTATAGTTGATGGTTTTTCAAGGTTTACGTGGGTGTTATTTCTCGATGATAAATCGTAGGTCCAAAAGATCTTCAAAAACTTCGCTAGGAAGGCCCAAAATCAATTTGAAGTGAAAATCAATAAGGTTCGCAGCGACAACAGAACGGAGTTCAAGAACGCAAATGTGGACACCTTTCTTGATGAAGAAGGGATTTCACATGAGTTATCGGCTACATACACACCTCGACAGAATGGAGTTGTTGAGAGGAAGAACTGAACACTCATCGAAATAGCGAGAATGATGCTTGATGAGTACAAGACGCCAAAGCACTTTTGGGCGGAAGCGGTTGAGACAGCTTGTCATGCAACAAATCGCTTGTATCTTCACAAGCTACTCGGCAAGACGGCATACGAGCTCCTCACCGGTAACAAACCACAAGTTGGATACTTTCGAGTATTCGGCTCAAAGTGATACATTCTTGATAAGCATCATCGTTCTAAATTTGCTCCTAAGTCTCATGAAGGTTTCCTACTTGGTTATGGCTCAAACTCTCACACATACCGTGTCTACGATAATTTCACCCGAAAGGTTGAAGAGACGGTAGATGTGAAGTTTGATGAATCTAACGGCTCGCAAGTAGAGCAATTGCCAATTGACATAGGAGACAAAGACCCTTCGGAAGCAATCCAAGACTTATCTATTGGCAAGATTCGTCCAACGGAGGTGAAGGAGAGTACTTCGTCCATCCAAGTGGAAGCTTCTACCTCACGACAAGGTGAACCAAGATT
The DNA here is from genome assembly GCF_003073215.2 of Triticum urartu. Classification (NCBI taxonomy): domain Eukaryota; kingdom Viridiplantae; phylum Streptophyta; class Magnoliopsida; order Poales; family Poaceae; genus Triticum; species Triticum urartu. Next base: position 634,357,924 of record NC_053026.1, read on the forward strand.
TGATAGGGAAGAATCCCCAAGTGGGACACACCAAGATGAAGAAAATGAGGAAGTGCATCAAGATGAACGCCAACAACCTCCTTCTCCACCACGACAAGAGAACGACAACGTCAACAACGAAGAAGGCCAAGAAGAAGAACAAGATGAAGAAGATGTTCAACCAAGATCCAAGAAAAAGCTTTCACGAGTTCGAGCAAGATTTTCTAAAGATCATCCCATCGAGCAAATCTACAATGATATCCAAACTGGGAGAATCACTCGCTCAAAAACCCCGTTTAGCTAACTTTTGTGAACACTATTCATTCATCTCTAGCATTGAACCTATGAAGGTTGAAGAAGCTTTGGAAGAACCGGATTGGATAAATGCCATGCATGAAGAGCTACACAACTTTGAGATAAATCAAGTTTGGACATTAGTTGAGAAGCCCGACAACAACCACAACATCATCGGTACAAAATGGGTGTTTCACAACAAGCAAGATGAAGATGGACAAGTAGTTCGCAACAAAGCACGTCTCGTCGCCCAAGGCTACACTCAAGTCGAAGGTATGGACTATGGTGAGACATATGCCCCCGTTGCTAGACTTGAGTCCATTCGCATCTTACTTTCCTATGCTAATCATCATGATATCACCTTGTACCAAATGGACATTAAAAGTGCTTTTCTAAATGGTGAAATAGAGGAGGAAGTTTATGTTAAGCAACCTCCCGGATTTGTCAATCCTAAGAAACCTAATCATGTTTACAAACATCACAAAGCTCTTTGTGGTCTTAAACAAGCTCCTAGAGCATGGTATAAATGCTTGACCAAGTTTCTTATTGAAAAAGGCTTTGAAATTGGAAAAATAGATTCTACTCTTTTTACTAAAATGGTTAATGGAGAACTATTTGTGTGCCAAATTTATGTCGATGATATTATATTTGGATCAACTAACTCTCATTTTAGTGAAAAGTTTGGAAAGCTAATGTCGGAGAAGTTTGAGATGTCGATGATGAGTGAACTCAAATTCTTTCTTGGTTTGCAAATCAAGCAAACTAAGGAAGGTACCTTTGTCTCTCAAACGAAGTACACCAAGGACTTATTCAAGAAGTTCAATATGCAAGAATGCAAAGGTATGACTACACCCATGCCTACTAGTGGACATCTTGATTTAACCAAAGATGGTGAACCGGTTGATCAAAAGGTTTATCGCTCTATGATTGGTTCATTGTTATATCTCTATGCTTCACGTCCCGATATTATGCTAAGTGTGTGCATGTGTGCACGATATCAAGCCGCTCCTAAATAATGTCATCTTAAGGCCGTGAAAAGGATAGTGAGATACTTAATCCATACACCAAATTTTGGCATTTGTTATCCAAAGAGGGCCTCCTTTGATCTTGTTGGCTACTCCGACTCGGACTACGCCGGTGACAAGGTTGATAGAAAGTCCACTTCGGGTACTTGTCAATTTCTTGGTAGATCTCTTGTGTCTTGGTCTTCCAAGAAACAAAACTCGGTATCCTTATCCACCACCGAAGCGGAATACATTGCCGCTGGATCATGTTGTGCTCAATTACTTTGGATGACCCGAACTCTTAAAGATTATGGGATATATGTGATGGATGACCCAAACTCTTAAATATTATGGGATATATGTGATGGATGACCCAAACTCTTAAATATTATGGGATATATGTGAAACATGTTCCATTACTTTGTGACAATGAAAGTGCTATTAGGATTGCTCACAATCCCGTGCAACATTCACGAACTAAGCATATTGAAGTTCGTCATCATTTCATTCGAGATCATGTTGCCAAAGGGGACATTAATCTTAAGCATGTTCGCACCGAAAAGCAGTTAGCTGATATATTCATGAAACCACTTGATGAGAAAGTGTTTTGCAGGTTAAGAGGTGAATTGAACATCATTGATGCTTCAAACTTGGAGTAAGAACTCCATTTGATACATGCAAGGCATGAGCCTATGACTAATCCTTGATAGTTCTCTTATGTTGACTATCATATGTCTTGGATATATTTGCACCTTGCATGTTATCTAACCCGTGTAGATAGTTGGATGAATCTAAATCTATGAGATTGCAACTCACTCACATCTTGAGCAATTTCTATATCACCAAGTCTCTACACAATGGTGGATGAAGACAAGGAAGCACGCAACCATTCAAACATATCCTTTGACAAATTTTATGTTGAGTTTCATGATTGTCATTTTGGATACACAAGTGCTCTTCCTTGCAAAAACTAACCCATGTAGGTAGATGAACTCCAAGTCCAAGTGGTGCTCCCAACTCTTGATGAGCTACATCAACCTTGAGCAACCCACACAAGTTCAACTACATGATCATGATCAACGCCACCACCCAAGGTATGTTACTCCATCTTAGAGAAGCTTTACTCCAAGTCATGAGTCAAAGCAACTCGACAAGATGTGAATACATCAAAAAGCTTAAACGAAAAATGGTAACCCCATTTTGATCTTAAGCGATGAGTATGACCTATGATCAAGTGATCTCACTTTACTCCTAAGTCAATATACTCTAACATAGGTGACTTTGTCGCCGACCAATTCTAGATGAAGTTCTCTTGTGTTCTTTTCTGTGCTCTTGGATTTGTCTCATGCATATTTGTTTCCCTCTTCAAAAAAAACTTCATCTAGACTCCTTTTTTAGTTTCTTCTGTTTTATTTTCTGTTCTGCATTCCTTGCATCCAATTCATTGCAAATCTTTCAGTTAATTCCTTGCAAATCCTTGTGAGATCTTACTTGTCTAGTGAGCTGAGGTGACAAGTGTTTTCTCTGCGATGAACTCGATCTCACCGGTCTGATGCTTTCAGTCCAACCGAATCCTCTCGGTACAACCGAACCATACAACTCGGTGTCACCGATTTCACTACAGGAAAGACATCTTGCCACTTGTTTCTGTATTCTTTTTGATCCAGCTCCACTCAATGAATCTTGTCCTCGACCAGCATCCCATTCAACTTGCTGCTTTGTTCTGTGACTCAAGGACCAAACCCATCATGACAAAAATCTAGAAGAACCATTCTTGGAAATTGATGTCAAAGGGGGAGAGAGAGATCACATCAAAGCTTAATAATATCTATAGGGGAGAGAATACTCAAGGGAAGAATGAGTAATCATCAAGGACCCCAGATGCTTGTTGTTCAAGAGGAGAGAAGTCACATGTCTTCAAGAGGGGAAAGACATGTTCATATTTTCTCATTTGCATTAGCTCTGTTTATTTCCTTTGAGCTCTATTTTTGCTCTGATTTTCTGTTCCCTATCTTCTCCCAGTATCCCATGCTAGATTCAGGGGGAGCAAGACATCTAAGGGAAGGAAATCCTTGAATTTATTGCACATATTTACCTTTGGGGACATGTCTATATCGAATGTGGTACTTAGTACTCACTCTACATGCCATCCCAGTCTTGGTACTCTTGTGGTTTCTTTTGTTTGCTCTGGCCAGTAGGTGTATCTGTGTTATCTAACCTTGTTTACGCAGGTTCATCCCATCCTAAGCCAACTCAAGACCACAAGGTAAGTATATGCATCACAGTCATGTGTATGAGAAATTCTTGCTGGTGTACATACTATTTGCAAGAAGGACTCATGAGCATGAAGGTACATTTCTCATATTCACATCATTTGCTCTGATGCATATAGCCAAGATACATGTAACACATTGCTTACTCTGTCATGTTTATGCATTCACATGCTCCTATATTACATATTCGCATGATTGCATACATGTAGAGGGGAGCCTATGCATGTTGCATGTCTTTCCAAAGCTTTACTTACTATTCTCTATATCTTTATCTAAAGCTTTGATGTATGTTGTCATCAATTACCAAAAAGGGGGAGATTGAAAGCACAAGTGCTCCCTAGGTGGTTTTGGTAATTAATGTCAACATATCTCTTGTTGGACTAACACTTTTACCTACTATGTTTCAGATTAGTTCAACAATGAAGTGGCATGGACTAGAGGAGATGGAACCCCTTCAAGATGCTAAGGACAAAGGATTGGCTCAAGCTCCAAGCTCAAGACTCTACATTTTCTATTTTAGTGATCCAAGATCACATTGAGTCTATAGGAAAAGCCAATACTATCAAGGAGGGATGAGATGTTGCTTAATGAGGCTCTTGCTCAAAATGCTTAGTGATATACTCCAAATCCCTCAACTACTTTCTCACATCCACATATGACCTAAATCAAAAGTCAAACTCGGCCCCACCGATTCTTTTTATCCGGCGCCACCGAGTTCAGATGTCATAGCCACTGCCACAAACCCTAGGCAAATCGGTCTCACCGATAGGGATCTCGGTCTCATCGAGATGGGATTGCAATCTCTCTATATGGATCTATTACCAAAATCGGTCTCACCGAGTTTGTGAAATCGGTCCTACCGAGATTGCAATGTAAACTCTCTGTTTCCGTTTCGTAACATTTTGGTCCCACCGAAATTAGCGAATCGGTCCCACTGAGTTTACCTGACCAACTCTCTGGCTAGCTTATTACCAAAATCGGTCTCACCGAGATTACATTATGCCCTAACCCTAACCATATCGGTCCCACCGAGTTGCATGTCGGTCCCACCAAAAAATCCTAACGGTCACTAGCTTTGCTGAATCGGTCCGACCGAGTTTATCAATTCGGTCCCACCGAGATTGGCAAGTTGTGTGTAACGGTTAGATTTTGTGTGGAGGCTATATATACCCCTCCACCTCCTCTTCATTCATGGAGAGATCCATCAGAACGAACCTACACTTCCAACTTACTTTTTCTGAGAGAGAACCACATGCACTTGTGTTGAGGCCAAGATATTCCATTCCTACCATATGAATCTTGATCTCTAGCCTTCCCCAAGTTGCTTTCCACTCAAATCTTCTTTCCACCAAATCCATATCCTGTGAGGGAGAGTTGTCTGTTGGGGAGACTATCATTTGAAGCACGAGAGCAAGGAGTTCATCATCAACACACCATTTGTTACTTCTTGGAGAGTGGTGTCTCCTAGATTGCTAGGTGTGGTGTCACTTGGGAGCCTCCGACAAGATTGTGGAGTTGAACCAAGGAGTTTGTAAGGGCAAGGAGGTCGCCTACTTCGTGAAGATCTACCGCTAGTGAGGCAAGTCCTTCGTGGGTGATGGCCATGGTGGGATAGACAAGGTTGCTTCTTCGTGGACCCTTTGTGGGTGGAGCCCTCCGTGGACTCGCGCAGCCGTTACCCTTCGTGGGTTGAAGTCTTCATCAACGTGGATGTACGATAGCACCACCTATCGGAACCACGTCTCAAAAATCTCCGTGTCTCCTATTGCGTTTGAATCCTCCAAACACTTCCCTTTACATTCTTGCAAGTTGCATGCTTTAATTTCTGCTGCTCATATACTCTTTGCATGCTTGCTTGATATGTATTGTGTTTGTTAAACTTATGCCAAAACTCCACTTCAACTTAAAGAAATTTAAAAGTGCAACCTTTGGCACTTAGTGTCTAATCACCCCCCCCCTCTAGACACCTCTTTTCGATCCTTTAACCTTCTTCTCCTTGTGCTAGACCTTTGTTATGCACTAGGGGAAGGAGGAGTAATGACCATCACCGACGGTCGCAAATGTTAGAGAGGAATCAGTGAGGGGGAGTCTCCACCATATAGACTCGGCAGACTGATAGTCAACCCATGATGAATAATAATGATCTAATTTAATTTTTATAGTACATATATTGAATCGTACAAATTTAATCTTTGAATTATGAACGTAGGAAATGTCGTCATGGGACGACGAAAGTCTCCCGGGGGAGTGCAGCTGGTGCAACGACGACCGAGGTATGTGCGACAGGCCTCACCTAGACGAAGATCGGCGCTTCAGCATTAAGCCCCAGGAGACCTTCGTTGTTGAAACGGTATGCAACGACGAAAAGTGTTTTTTGTAATTAAGCATGACTTCAACTATTTAAACGTGTAATTTTCATCTTTTACAATTCGAGTAGCTTATCCCATGCCATGCAAGAAGCTATGTCTTGAAGAGGATGGGTTTTGAAGACCATGAAAATTTTGAAACAAAGAAAATTCACCTAAGGACCCATCATGATATGGATTTTGAAGTAATCTATACAATTTCTAGAGCGTAAACCATTTTGGTTGCAAAAATTGGGAAGCACTTTGCAAGATGTATGATTTTTATGAGGGTATGCTTGTCACCATGGATCTTGGTGATCCTGACATCGACCAAGACAATATGGACATTTGGGTCCTTGTTGATACGCTTCCAATTCTACCGCTATGTGAGTTTCTCAAACATAGTTATTAACTAATTTATATTGTTCATTTCAAAATAGTTGACAGCTTATTTTCATTGTTCAAACAATGTGCGGAACATGGTAGACAGAACCTACTACACCGATGGCTCTAAGTTAACTTATCAGGAGAAAAATCATCTGGTCGCATTTTGTACTGATCTTGAGAATTACAATATCTATTATAAAACTCCGCCACATTATGGTCAATACGTGCCACTAGTGCACGTGTTGAACTACGGTAACATCCATGGAGATGCCATGGTAAGATTTTTTTAGTATTACGACATCTGTGCATCTTTTGCATAATTTTTTTTAAAACTTAACTACATTGCTAACTACGAAGTTATTACTATGTTTTTCAATAGAAAATTCCGAATGATTGTGTGCCTCATCTGATGTATCAGAATGGTCGCCTTGATGTTTTGAACATACGGCAAGGTCATCCTACGAATCTCACATGTCCATATCGAATTTCTAAAAGAAGTGGAGACATGAAAATCACATAATGGAAAAAATGTATGGACAGTCGTAAGGAGGTACTTGGAAGCAACATTGTGCGAAAGGCAAGAATTGAAGACAGGATAATCTCCATTCTCCATAATGGAGAGTCAGGGCCTATCTTGTTTTATGCTATTTTACCTAAGAGAAGGTAGTAGGTCCTAGTTAATAATACTCATGATCATGTGCTAAGAACAACTAAGTAGGATTGGTTAGATGACTATGATGATGATGTGGTATCGAGTAGAAGTTGTATGATCGATGATGATGAGTATGACTTGTTATTATGATACCAATGATAAGTTATTTATTATTATGCATGATGTTAAGTTGTTATATGAGCATGGTTACTTATTATATATAACAGTGGGTGAAATGAACCTGATTAGATTCAAGTGAAGCCAACATGTGATGCACATCGAAAGTACTACTAATCCAAACTAGATCAAGTTTAGATTAGAGTAGTACTTTCGACATGAACCACATATTGCCTCCACTTGAATCTACTCCACGTTCATTTCAACCACTGTTATATATAATAAGTAATCATGGTCATAAAATCATATGATGAAAGTATTGTATATAAAACCACACAATGAAAATAAGCTGTATTTTTTAAAATACAGGAAAATTTAGCAGCAGCGCTTTTTAGAACAAGCTCTACTGCTACTTACAAGTAGCAGTAGCGTTGTCTAAAGGAAAACGCTACTGCTAACTAGGTAAAGCAGTAGCGCTCCCTTTCCAGCGCTACTGCTACTAGTTAGCTGTAGTGCCTTAGTGGTAGCGCTGGGCCCAGCGCTACTGCTATGCATATTTCAAGCGCTACTACTAGGGTTTTCCCTAGTAGTACCACAACTACGTTGTTTGCATAGCTATGTTCGCACCCAACCATAGTTTGGAAATAGCCTATTCTATCAGTTGCTACCGAAACAATAATAAAAGGATATTTAACTAGACTACAAATTTTGACAAAAAATATACTAAACTAGAACACAAAGTAAAAGGGGTTGTACTTGTAGGACTGAATAGAGCAAAAGACAATATCTAGGCTTTCGGTCTCACTAATACTAGAGGAGCATCTCAGTGGCATACAAGTATTATACACTACTAAATGTTCTCCTATGGTTTGCATCCGCGGTCTCTCACTCCTAGGTGTACTAGACATAACATCATGTCATGGTCACACGCGGTTGTCAATAATACACAACGGAACCAAAGGATCACAAAGTTCATCTGTCTACTCCGGGTACGTGCAAGTGTTATACATGCAACGGCGAGAGAGTCAATACTAAACGAAGCCATAAAGACTAGTTGTGCGTACTAGATCATACCTTAGCCTAGAACCAAATCAATTACTCACACATAGATGAATAGGCACACAAAAAGGAATGATTTATTGCTGCCACCAGCATGTTCAATCTTACAAAATATATATATGCAAAGACGGAGATGGAGATGGAGATGGAGATGGGCACCGGTGCGCCCACCCTATGGCCGGCGCCCAGTGATGGCGGTGACGCCTCCTTCTCATCCTCTTGCGTGGCCTTCGTGATGATGGTGGTGGAGGGAGAGGTCTCCTTCTAGATGAGATGGGAGAGCCTCCCGGTGGCTGCGTGGACTTGTGGTGGAATGATGATGATCCTCCCGGCGGCTAGGATTGGAGCTCTTCATATAGGAGGCCTCCTTGAGTCTCCTCCATTGACGTAACCTTCTCCCCTTCATCCAAGGGCTCTAGGGGAGTCAAATCCACGCCCAAATGATGCCTTATCTGCCAAGGATCGCGTAGTAACAAACCAGGACGAAATCGGAGCAACAACGGGAAAGTTCTGACCAATTTACGAAGCTGTGTGGAGATCATATGGTCGCCCAAACGAGCGGCTACAGTCGTATGGAAGACCGTCTTCCGTTCTGGACTCCGGGAGCACTTTCATATTTTGGTCGTCATTTCTTCATATGAACTTTGATTTTGACGTTCTTGGACTCATTGGATTGCTTATGAAAAGCCCGATGCGTTTATGGCCTTGCACATTTGATTTGGACACTTTAATAAATGTCAAATCATCAAATACTCCATATGGCCTTCATCTGGTGCCTAGAACTTCTTCGGTTTGACTCCCGACTTGGTTCTTTTGATGTACCAAGTCCATGAACATGCCAATACGCCTACAACGACCACAAAACAAAGGAAAACTAATAAAAATTAAAGTTGTGCAACGAACTGTGTAAGACGAGTAAATACCGAAAACTGTGCATTGGGGACATGTATAAGTGCTAGATGGATATGTTATGAGGGGTTTTTGCTATAGAATATACTCTAAAAAGTATGCATAAAATCTACTCATCAATCCCCAAAAATGAGGTAACTGTGGCTGAACCCTAATATCCCCCCCCCCCCCCATGTACGGCATTCACTCTCGCTGAATCAAACTCAAGGGACCTTGTAAGGCTTTGGGCTGGGTATCGGGATCCCGGGGACATTGAAAGGCTTGGTTTGACAGGAGAAGAGGACCTATGGAAGTGATTGCGCATGCCACTGGTTTGTTGTGGAGCCTTGGATGGAGTTTTGCTAGACTTACGGACACAAATTCACGGATGACAACCTACGGGCTAACCTAGCAACGGTTCATTGGAAATCTGGGGGGGTCCACAGTTGAAATCAGGGGGGAAGGGAGGGAAATTAGTCGGGACACGTAATCCCGTGCGTTCCCTCCATGCCTTTCTATCCGTAAGTGTAGGATTTTCGTCTTGGATGTTCTGTTTTACAGTATATATGTCCACTTGCCACTCCCCCATTGTCTTGCGTCACCATCTGCATTTGCTAACATGCATTTTGTATTAGTGATTTTATTTAGACGTTAGACAAAATCTCAGTTGCATTAGTTTATCGTGAATCTCGGTAGTCTAAACTACACCATATTAAGTCTAGAATTACAGCCTGGTTGCCCAATTTTAAATTGCAGAACTTTAATGATATTTCCAACCATTTTCAAGAAGCTAGGTTTTTTTTTACTTTAGCTAGGAGTAGGCACATATAGGAAAAGAAAGTACACTTGGACATGATGAGCATGCAAGTAATAGAAGCCTAGAACCACATGCTATCATCTCTAGGCCACCAGCATCCTGCAATCATAATGCATAGGCAGAAACATGCAAATGGTTAAATGTGGTAGGAGAGTGAAGAGGGAGGCAGCTAAAGATGGCACAGAGATGCCGATATATAGGGCCTGTGCGTTGCATAGAATTGTTTGCATGTGGTAGTAACAAAGCCTTGAAGCAATTGCAGAGGAAGCTAGATGCAGGTGGATATTAATGAAAGGAGAGGCAGCCTAGCTCTTTCAAGCTGTCATGAGATGCGAAGCTCATGGAACCCCCGTCCATAGATAGGGGAGAAGGGAAGAGGGGTCAGAGAGACTGCAGGAGAGGGTTGTAGGTAGCCTGCCTGATTGCCTGAATAATCTTCCTCTCTTTTCCATTCCACTGCAGGACCAGAAGGAGGAGCTGGGTAGGCATCTGCCTACCATGGTGTCTCATCTTATATGCAAATGTCAATGCATGTGTCATTGTGCATGCCTAGCCTAGGCACATGCATGTAGTAAAAGCTATCTTCCGCTTAGTTAATGTATAGCTAGCCTTTGCTCCTGTACAGCATGCCAGCACTGACCTGTGGCATCTTGCATTGTTCAGGTTAGCAACACTAATCTAGACAAAGCAAATCAGTAAATAATCATGCATGGCATGTGCAAGATTGATAGCAATGCTTCAGGGGCACATCATGTACCGGCCATCTATTTGACATGTATAAATTGTACTATTGCCTTTGAAAGGATTGTTGCAACCATCACATCACTTGCACGTCAGCGGACACATCACGGAAACCGTAGACGCATAGTTTTGGCACTCTTCCTACACATACCTGATCGATCGGTTGTGTCTAGCTTTTCCATAATGCAAGAGGTCCCATGCAAAATTCAGAGGCCCATACCCCTACCTAGCTAGCTGCCTACCTACATATTTTGTGCATGCATGCCCTCTCTACTGGTAGCGATGGATCGGTGCAAAACTTTGAAGGAGAAGAAGAAGCTAAGGTAAATGATCATGCAAGCATCATCAATCCAGACAATGGCATGGCATCTGATACCCTCGAGTACTAGCAGGGGTAGCTACACGGAGCCCGCCACCACCTTTCTCTGTTTAGTCGTCTTTACATATGTAGGAGTTCATGCATCTCTACCTATCTATCTATAATCTCTCGCCATCAATCGATCCCTCTCCTGATCTTTCCTCCCCTGAGGCGCGTCGACGACACGTACGTACGGGTCCCCGTGACGCGTGCCGTCTACGTCGTGTGATACGATACGGTGGTATAGCGGTTGTGGTGGTGGGGGGAGAACTATGGCTATGTTGTAACGGAGGGGAGAGGAGGGGACCGGGTCCCTTTGAGATGGAATGCGACCGGTGAAAGGCCGGCCGGGCCGGAGCCAGTGAAGAAGCGGGGGGTGGTATGGTACAGTGCACATGCGTTATGGCGCCACGCTTGGACAAGATATTGATTACTATTGCCCCTGCCATGCTTAAAGTTTCTCTCTCTCTCTCTCTCTCTCTCTCTCTCTCTCTCTCTCTCTCTCGCATATATATATTTCTGCTGTTTTCTAGGGCATATGCATATGCCATGCCATGCATGGACCACCAATTATGTGCCTTGAGGGCATGGCCATTTCGACATCACCAAGGCCCCTTTGGGGTTGGGTCCTATAGCTAGCTAGATTGTAGTACGTGCTAAGTACTAGCTGCCAAGTACTAAACTAATGTACCATCATGCATGCGTATGGACATGCTTAGTTAATACATATACTACCTTGTGACATGAGAGGTAGATGCATGGCTCTAAGTTGTTATGAAGAAGCTAGCCAGGTCCAGTGCTGATCAATGTGGACCTTTGCTGGCTAACTAGCTGCAGATCCTATATATAACTCGAGATTCTAAGGTTTGCATATGAGCTATGAGCATTTCCTGAACGAAATAATCTTCGGAAAAATAAAATTAGCATGAATACATCAGTAATCCAGCTAGAAAACCCCAAATCTGTAAAGGTGTGGATATATTAGTATGGATATATCAGTAAAAGTGTGATAGAATTGCAACAAATCTGTAGCTTGGATTTTGCTATAGGAAACCCCAATTGTCCAAGAAGAAAGAACTATACTTAGATGGTCCCTGCAGTGAGGATACATAGCTAGCCAAAGGCAGGAGTTGAGTGTGATGGACCCTTGGAGAGTGAAAGGTAGCTAATAGCTAGGGGACCTCTCCCTTGGGCACTATTTGTTTAACAAATCATGTTATGCTTTCCAAATCCCATTCAATTCAAATGAGATGGCAATTTCCTATGCATTAATCTGGGGGTAGACCCATAATCCTATTAGAAAAAGTGGACAGCGCAAAGATATAAACACTACCACAACATATCAACAGGACATGTTTCGTTGTAGACATAAATTCGATATCACACCGCCGGAGATATTTTCTTTTCTGAAAAGGAGGTCAAAACCCTGGCCTCTACGTCATATGATGCACACAACCATCTTATTTACACGTCCGGACATATGATGCATGGAGAATAATGATACCAACTGGATTTATTTATATCTGCAATGTAAGGGGTAGAAATCAGCAAGTACCGTTTTTTTTCTTCTCCTGGGTGATAAGTTTAATTTTTTAGAAGAAGGTAGTAATGTTAATTGGAGACGACAAAAATGACAAATCCGTAGATCTGCGCGTGTGGGCCCCGGCAGACCCATGACCCACGTACGCCTGCCAAAACCGTTGGTTCACTTTCTGCAAACCACCGTCACCCTTTCTCACAAGCGCGCGCCATCTCTCTCTGTAAGTCTGTATACAAGACCGCCGTATAGTACGCGCAGACAGTGTACTGTGCTGTGTATGTACACACACCGATCGCTGAGATCGGCAAGCAAATCGCGGATTCGTCGCTGCGACTCTCGACCAGCTTCCACCTTAAGCCCTCCAAAGCGTCACATGCCCATGGCTGGCCGATTGGTCGCAGGATTCCCAACCCTGGACCAAAATTTTCGTACTACAGATAAACAAAAATACAGTTGACTTGAAATGAAATGACTGGTGATCCGACTCGCAGAACGAATAACTGCGCCATCAATCAAGGGCACCCGGAGCTGCATGTGGATCGAATCCAATGTGCCACGATTTGATCTCATCCGTCCAATGGTACTTGTCTACCTAGTACGTCCAGATGTCGATGCTAAGTTTGCCTCCTTGAAAGGCAGCCGATGGGGGCTGGCTCATACATACTTTACACGGCGTAGTGCAGTGCAGTGCAGTGCGTACGAGTAAACGCTACACCTACCAAAAAAATTGTATGGGTGAACTTAGAGCATTTACAGCCGGACGCTTCAAACCCGTCTCAAACACCCAAGTAGACGGCCCAGTCAATGACATGTCACAGAAATTTGATTCAGACAGGCTTCTTAAACGGGTCTCAAACGTCCGGACTAACCGGCACCCCTAATATCCCGTCTAAATATGAGGCGGATATGGGGCGTCCGGGTATGTCCGTCACGTCGGACCTAACAGCCCTACCCCATCGTAAATTGCACCAAATGCACCAAACTCTTCCTCCTCTTTTCTCTGCACTCCTATCTTTCCCACGCCCGAGCCCTCGCCGTGCGCCACCCTTGTTCCCCGTCCTCACCACCAGTCCCAATACGTGGCCCTAGATGTCGTCCAGCCCATCCCGAACCGCCGCGACGAAGATTGCGTCTGCCTCGTCCGTCAGCGTCCCGTCCTCGGCTTCGTTGTGCAAGGCGGAGAAAGTCACCTGGAGGATGCGGCGACGCCGGTAGCGAGAGAGGGAAGCAGTTGCGGCGTCGCATGGAGCTGCGGACATGGACGAACAGCTCCCCCCCCCTCCCCCGCATCCATCCGTCCGCCGACGCGGATTGCGCCGTCGGACCACGTTAGGACAGAGGAGGATCCAACGGCCAGTTGGGGCATTCGGCGAATGGCGAGGGATCAACGAGCGTAGGGAGTACGAGGCAGTGGGGGCGGTTGCGGCAGCAGCGGGCCATGCGACAAAGATGCAAGTAGAGCATGCGGCCTGGATGCAGGCGGAGCAAGACGCAAGACGCAAGGATGGACTCGGAGCAGGCGACATGGATGGCGTCCGGCTAGTGATCCGACCAGCCGGCGAGGCATCCGTCATGCTCGAACATTTATTACATTTTCGCATGTCCATATTGTTGAATTATGATTTGATTTGCTTTGTTTTGAACTGTTGAATTCAAACAAATTTTATTGTATAATCGACATGCATGGATTGTATGGATTTGAAGTTTGCATTTGAGGTGTGTGGATGTGTGGCAGCACATATAAGGGGCCGGCGGGCGCTGTTCGCGGACACGCCCGTGGGCGTATAGGGGGCCGGATTTGCCAAGTCCGACTGTAGATGCTCTTACAGAGTAACATGGTGGCCCACGGATGAAAATAAGAGCTCACGCTACACGTTGGCCAACGCTGGGAGAATGTCATCACAACATCGTCTTTGTTGCACTCGTCGTTATGCAACATCATCCTCGTTGCAGTTACCGTCGTAGCCATTGTGCTTGTTGTCATCACAGCATCGCCACCGTTGCGGGCATCGTTGTAATAGTATCGCCGTTGTTGTGGGCGTCGCCATCGTTGTGTTTGCGACAACGCCTTGCAACACGGTGGCGCCTTCTCAACTCTGGCTCGCAGGACCCTCAGTACTACTCCCCTCCATCGATGTCTGCCTGCAACACGGTCGCAAGACCTCCGCCATGGATCTGTCCCATGCCACCGATGAACAATGCCCCCTGAAGCACCGGTGCTCGCCTGCAGCACAGCTGCAAGACCTCCATGTATCCAATCCGGTGGCTAACGGTGCCCGTCTGTAGCACTAGTGCCTGCAATAGTTTTGCAGCATTAGGCAGCGGGTTTGGTCCACACCGCGATGGCGAGCGACACAGCCTGCAACACTAGCACCTTGTAGCAGGCCACACCATGGATTTGGCGAGCTTAATGCAGCTAGTCGATCTAGAGCTTGGCTGACAGCCCGTTGCAACACCACCGTATGGAGAAGAGGGAAGGGAAGCGAAAACGAAGAGCAACACGAGCTCGACCATTTCCAGCGATATGGGAAAGAATAGCGTTTCGAGAGAGAAGCTTTGGGAGAGAACGCTCGTGTGGGACCACACATGACGCGTGGTGTGCCAGCGAGGCGGCTGATTTCTAGAAGAAATCAAACGACCATGTTAAAAAAAACTGTTTTCCATAAATAAGAGGGGGCTAGAACATCTCCAGTTGGAATGGGCTAATTTGACCCGCTATTTATCCATAGACACGTCCAAACATTGCCCGATCATGTCTGTTTTGAACCCCTATTTATCCATGCACATAGCCGTGAGCCCGTGACCCATCAAATTGTTCGGACAAATGCATATAATTGATGGGATGGAAAAAAGAGAGAAAAAATGAAAATAGAAAGTGGTCCGGAGTGGGTTAGGTCTGAGGTGGGGTGGTTTCGGACATCCCCATTTCATCCTCACATATGGGATAGATTTTGATTCACGAATAGCCCAGACATATATGAACAATTCGGAGGTCCATTTGGATGGTTTTTCTTTCTCTTTTATGTGCAGACACCGTCCTTTGGAAGGTCGTCCGAGTAAAGATGCTCTAAGTGGAGTGAAGGGCATGTACGGCCGGACGTAAACCCCGTCCATAAGTCAACCGTTCGTAAGTCTAGCATTTATACTGATATACAGTGTGCTAGCCAGGGGATCACCCAGCACTAGCTGTGGCCTCCTGATCTCTCCAGCTGGATCATTTCACTGCCCATGAGATGAGATCGATCTGCGATTAACCATGCACGCAAAAGTGATACTGTCCTATTCCCTTGTTCCTGCCTGCTCACATATAACTTCTGTATGTAGCATGTACCCGCTGCACTGTATATATGCGACACCGCCTGCCACTGCCAGCCTCGCCGTGATTACCCACTGTAGGGATGTCATCTCATCTCTCCCTCACAAGGTCAACACGACATGCAGTAACTTTTCCATCAGGAAAAAAAAAAAATCACAGTGCACCCTTGTGAACAGTAAAATTGAAGAAAAAAACTAATTCTAAAAACTTTTGGCAGCAAAAAATGTTGAATGTTCTATGTGCGTGCAAATTTCAATGAGAACTAACACTCCTAATGCTCTGGAAAAAATGGTTGCTCCAAAAAGGCTATTTTTGAAGGGTGTGACTAGGTCTCAATCGATTGAGATTTAACTAAGTCTCAGTGAAGTGACATAGCATTCAATAGAGAAAAATAAAAAACTGAGAAGAAAATTTTGCACGAATCCTAATGTAAGATCTAACGGACATAGCATTGACTGAGACTTCGTTATATCTTAATCGATTGAGACTTAGCAAGACTGATTTTTGAAAGCATATTTATGTGCACATTTTGTAATTTTTGCCCAGACTTACGTGAATGTGATTTCATCTCAAAAATTTGCACACAGGAAGAAAAATAAGCAATCTTTGTTGTCAAAAAATAGGAGAATTTTTTAAAACTTTTTTTCAATTTTACGGTTCATCACAGGAGAATTTAAGCTCCAGATTAGAAGGACACTTTCCGTTTCTACCTACAGAGTAGTACTCCCTCCGTTCCTAAAATATTTGTCTTTCTAGACATTTTAAATGACTACTACATACGGATGTATGTAGACATATTTTAGAGTGTAGATTCACTCATTTTGCTCCCTATGTAGTTACTTGTTGAAATGCCTAGAAAGAGTATTTAGGAACGGAGGGAGTAATATGTAGTACTAGTAACGACAACAAGAAACCCTAAAAAAGACAGTAAAATGTTTAATTTTTACTGACATTAGTACAGTACAATTATTTTTACTGACATTGGCAATAAATAAAAATAATGGCGACCCATCCTGGCTAGCGTCGTCCGGGTCGGTCCAGGGTGTATGAAACCTGGAGACTTTGGCCCTGCATGGCCCTGGATCCTGGGATCATTTGGCATGTTGCGCAGTGAATGGCACGTCCGTCACATGCATCCCACTTTGGATCTCAGACTAGTTACTGGTGCAAGCTAGTCGCCAAGATGTGTGGTGCAGTGTGTGGGTAACAAAGTCAGATCGCCCGCCCTGCGCCCGGCCGGCGCGGGTGTAATGGCTGGCCGGCCGTCCAGCCGAGTTTCAGGTCTCTGAATGTACACACTCGGAGAGTGCAACGTGTATGTGCTAGTATGAGGCTATATGGCTAGGTTCAGAAAGAAGAAGAAAATTAGGTATTTATATCTCAAACCAGCACAGCAAGTACTACTTCCGTCCACAAATACGGAGTATAAGATGTTTTGGATATTTCAATATGGGCTTAAGTACGGACTGAAAAGAGAGAACAAACACACTAAAACGTGTCTACATACATCCGATTTAGAAAAGAAAAAAAGCTGAAATATCTTATATTTATAAACGGAGGGAGTAGTATATAAACCAAGGGAGAACAGTCTTATGATTTTGAAAAGAAAATGGAAATCATATTCTGAAGTTCCAAAAAAAAATCACATTTATGTAAAAACTTATGATGAAGTGCACGTGAAAAATCCAGGCTCCATGGAGCCCCGGAGCCAAAAGCAATTTCCTCTATATATATGTAATATGCTGATTGGTGATTGCATCATTAGTGATGACACCACTGCATAAGAGCAGGTGACAGTTCATTGGACAGGTTCACAGGGTCTTGAAGGCAGACCTCAACAGCACTCGCAAAATGGGGATACAAAGATCAACCTTGGCTACATGCATCTCAAAGCAGTAGTGTATATACCAAGGTATGTACGTGTATAATATGCTGATTGCATCATCAGGTATTACAAAACTGAAAAGAGCAGCTGACAAGTCACTGGATAGCTTCACAGGGTCTTAAAGAACCAGCAGAAACTTGACCCACTTTTCTATATACCTCAACAGCAAACTGCAACATAAAATGGGGCTAAAAGGATCTTGACGATCATCTCGGAAAGGGACATCTGGAGGATCGAAAAGATAATAAAGAAGTAATCCCTCCGTCCCATAATGTAAGACATTTTTACACCATGGGACGGAGGGAGTAACAGATATACTCATGGTACGTATGCAAGCATTAGCGATCAGATCGCATGTTATGACAAGTGTTCAAGTACTGTGCATGATCCTTTCAGGCATAGAAACAGATACTGCAGGCAGCATATATTACAAACAGCTCAGTATGAGGCATGAGCTGAGATTATATTCTCTTTCCTTAAAGTTTCAGGTTTAGGCACCGGCTAGCTACTACGACGCTTGATCCTGCTGCTTATGTCGCGGTCTGCACACATTGAAATTAAGAACATGATTTTCGAACTAAACCCAGGGGAGAGCAGATGCCTTTCACTTCAATGGGTTTCCTGGGAGGAAAAGGTCTTCCCTCAGTACATGCTCCCATTCTGACGGTGAGTGGCTTAACTGCTTCTCATGCAAATCACATTTGCAGGTTTCATCAGACTCTTCAAGCACTGTACAGACGTACTGGCTTGCGGTTCTGCTACCAGCTTCATCAGATAGGGCTCTGCACCCAGCATCACCAGGTAAATCAACCTTCGACATCATCACGCAAATCAGTCTTCTGAATTACCTCCTCACGCGCAACAGGGCCAGGTTATTTTTTTCTTTCAAAGAGACACACCCAATCATCGGAACGGAAAACATCTTGCCCCCAATTCACGATGCTGCTATTGGTATCTTCACGTCTTTTCAGGACTTGCAGCCTGGCCAAAAGCTGACCAAATCCATTCTTATTGTTTGCTGTTTGGATCTGATGAGCTTGGCTATAAAAGTAGTACCATGTGTTTTGCTTTCTCACTAGATTCTAGCTGATCTATGTTGGTGTGCTCATCCAATGTGCTTGTATTATTGCAGTTCTTAAAGTCGTGAGGTGCAGCCTCATCCCCTTCATTGTTACTTCCTTCGGAACACTCTTTCATGATGCCCTCCACTAAAGAGTTTATACTATCATCAACAGCATCATCAAATACGGTGTCATCAACAACATCTGCCCTTCTACAATTATGTATTTCTTTTTGCTGCTCAGATTGCCCTCATCGGAGCAACCTATACTCTCATCGCGCAGCTTCAAAACTTTCAGTCAAGAACACATCAGCCATCAAACGAAAGGCCAATCATATACGATTCAAGTATATGATTTACCAAGAATATAGAAACATTTCAAATAATTTCCTATTACCTATTCAAACAAAGACCAAACTATAACTAATCTGCTTAGCTCTCGGTTCATCATAGGTCAGCACCAATCTGAAAGTAACTCAGCAGACACATAGGATGTGAGGGGGAAAAGGGTTTTTTATTGTTGCGGAAAGGCTTTTCTGACAGCACATCAGTTGAGCCTTTTTGAAAGGATGGCTGTAAAATGGCCAGGTCTGTAGGCCAAGGTGTGTTATTTGGTCCCATAAAGAACACATGAATAATTGGACTCTAGTAACTACAGAACTGCGTGCTCCCATCCCAAATACTGATTGAAATAAAGAATAAAGGCATGTACTCCCTCCGTTCCTAAATTTAAGCTTTTTTAGAGATTCCAATGCGGACTACATATGGAGCAAAATGAGTGAACCTACACTCTAAAATACGTCTATATACATCTGTATGTAGTCTGTATTGAAATATCTAAAAAGTTTTATATTTGGAAACGGAGGGAGTATAACATACAGAATAAAGAGCTCTAATTCTTTTTACTTGAGGAATGAGTAGGGATGTTACCTCTCAACCTGTCCAAAACAAGATATGATCTGCACTGATAAATAAGGAAATGCTAGAAACAATAGAAAATGCAATGCACCTCTTTTTTTCCCTTGTGTTGTAGCTTGTAGGTTTGTCTCAGTAGCAAGATGAGCAATTCGTGGTGTATACAATGAAATAAAACAAAAACAAATTAGGAAATTAGCAACAGCAAGATGAGAAAATGAAGATGCATTGAAATAAAACAAAGGCGACATGAGGTTAAAAGTTACAAAGTCTATACACTGCTGCATCAAAGCACAAGAGTAGATTATCTTGAAGGAGAGAATCCATGGTGACGGTTTGCACGAACACGTCATGCACGCACACCATAGTTTGGAATGTGAGGCCATACTTTGGTGTGCTTCCACTTGTTTAGAGAGCTCTGCTGTAAAATTAGGAAATTGATCACAAGATTTCAGACGCACAAAGGGCAAAGTTTGAATACTTAATAAAACAGTTAATAGTTAACAGGGTGTTAGAATACATAAACAGTAAAGGACAAAGTTTGAATAGTTAATAAAAGAGTTGATAGGGGGTTGGAAACTTGGAATACATAAGCAGTCGAACTGGAGTGCAGGCATGACATTTGCCAAGATTTGACCTTGGATGCAAGAATCTTTTAAAAGGGTTCTAAATTTTTGTAACAGAATATTGTGTCCTACTTTAGATGCTACCTTTCATGATTACTGGAGCTGGTATTCCTGTAGATGTTAATTTACCATGAGTTTATTCTGTCTTTTTTTGCGGATTTATTAACTGCAGATGCACCTGTGATCCTATGAAGCATTCTCATAGAACATCTCTTTTTTCTTCTTCTGTATTGATAACAAAGTTAAGTTGGTTTTTTGGGGTATCTTATATCAAATATTCTTGTATTTGACAAAGCAGTCTGCCATTTGCACCCTGGAAGATGTGGATGTTATCAAGGAAGGAAATGTTAGTATTACTTCCATGATAGAAAGGGATGTGCACAGTAAATCTGCAGCTTGCGTAGGTAGCATCACTAATTTTGATGAGGGTAGAATTGCTGGGTATTGAGAGAGTAAATATATCTGTCGATGGGGGTAAAACTCATAGGTATCAGGAAAGAAATGTGCAGTACATATCTGATGGAGCTCAAATTGACAAGTGGGCATGGATACCTTTTGTGGCTACATTGGACATGCCATCAAATGCTGAGATAGTAGCTAAGGCAGTAAGTAAATTCACTGCTGGATGCATTACTGTTTCATCTTTTGTTGCTTAGATGAACATGGCAGGTGTTGCATTAGCCCTGAGGTGCAGACTAGATAAGACAGAAGAACATGGGAGGTGTTGTGTTCTGTCTGATAAACAAGACAATTCCAGTTGCAACAATGTGATGTCCCCTCTCATATGTGGAAAGACTTCTGAGTGCAGTTGCAACGGCACTGATACTACCAGTGATTTAAAAAGAGAAAAGATACTACCTGTGAATTCACATATGTGTCTTAACCTCAATTACATATCGGCCGCCTAAAAGCTAAACCCCTCCCTGTAAGGACATTTTCATCCTACAACTGTGCCTCGTCATAAATGTAAAACATCGATCGTCTTACCTTCATGTAAGAAATGCAACTTTGGCATCATTTCTGAAGTGCTTTGCTGATGAAAAATGTCCCGAGAGCTAGAAAAAAGAGGAGAAAAATCATCCTTTCCTATGTGCTTTTTGTTGCTTCTCCACGTCCTTCCCTGCAAAAGATAATGAGAAACATTTGAAATTACTTACTGCAAGTCTGCAAAAATGTTGAATTGCAAAAGGGAAAACAAAAATTCCCAGCCGAACTCTGCATTTGTCTAAAGAATCATTACTGACAGCATTTGAGACTTGACACCTGATTGTGTATATGTCCATGAGCATTTTGTCTAAAGAATCCTTAACTGGTGCTTCACGTCTTTCTCCCCTGATTCAGACAAGACCTTTGCTGATGATGTCCTGCAGTGAGGCTGCAGGGAAGATGACGATTCACACGAGTAACATCTTTCATCCAAGATATCTTGATTGTAACCCCAGAACTGCTGAAATAGTTTTCTTAACAGATCTTCACAAACCAATCAATGAACTCCTCTCTCACATAAAAAAGGATAAAGGATAATAAGCATCTCACAGATCAAGCTTAAGCCAGCAAAACGGCAAGGCACTTATGTTTGTGCAAAAGCACACGGTAGCAATTGTTTCAACTAACTGTGTTGTCGCTGTTTGCTCTGGCGCTTCTTGATTTTGTACTCAAAATGGCTTTTCGCTGTTTATGAATTTCGCGTGGGTGCCTACAAAATAATGCATGGCGCTAAATTGAGGCGCAGATTTTATGTTGGTATCACTATCACCACAGAGAGACACGAACAAAAAGATAAGAACAGGCTAACTATTGACCGCAGTACTGAACAGCTTGTAACTTGTGAAACTAAAAGGGTACATAGATGAGAGAAATTGGATCTTTTGCCCCACATTTATCCTAACTTTTTGATCATTTGACCCCCCCCCCCCCCCCCCCCCCCCCCCCCCCCACACACACACACACAAAAGATCCAATTCCCCACTTCTCAGAAATATGATAACTACCACTGGATCAATTGCATAGTTTTCATATGAAAAATAAATATATTACTCCCTCCAATCCATATTAATTGTCGCTGATTTAGTACAAAGTTGTATGGATCAGAGGGAGTACCTGATCCTTGGAGGCGTCCTCTCGCCATTCCAGCTGAAACTCGTGCAGAAGCAGAGTGAGCAACCTTTGCAGCTCGGGCGGCACCTCCGGAGGAAAAAGCTTCGGAATCTCGGCCTATACGATGGTCTCATAGACACACTCACACACCTGCGGATCAGTACTCTGAAGCACACCAACAGCTGCAACCTGCAAGCCTGCAACAAAGAGATGTACTGTAGCATTAAGCACAGAGCGAGGCTGCTTTGGCATAAATGTCTCTGCACTCGGCGCGAGAAATGCGCGGAAGGAGAATGGAAAGGGGAGATGGGAAGCGGGTAGCTACGGACGGGGTCGAGCTCGGAGTCGGAGGGGAGCTGGAGGATGTCGCGGACGACGGCGTTGAGGCTGGGGTGCGCCAGAGCGCCTGCAGAATGTACTATACCGAGTTCTTGGCCCGCGCGCGCGGGCCAGCGGCGGGAGGTGAACGTGCCCCCTGAGCGCCGCCGCCGATGTCGTCCCGTGTGGCCGCTCCTCCATCGCCGGCCGCCGCGTGCGGGGAGACTATGGGCCAAGACATGAGTAGCACATGCGGGTTGCTAGCGGGCTGAGATGAGTACCATTTCGTACCAGGCCCATCCATTAGCACCATGTCTGGCTCTGGCTTTCTCTCTTTCCCGGACAAAAAAGAAGAAGAAAAGACACCATGTGACACATGTGGTCTTTCTCAAAACAAAACAAAAAATGTGGCATATGTGGTCAGCAATCCAAACAAATTAAAAAAATACAAAAATGCCCTCTAATCCCGAGCTCAAATGCTCCACTACCAGCAGTAAATTTGGCATTGTCTTGGAAAAAAAGCAGTAAATTTCACCCCCCAAAAAAACTATTTTTGGTTGAAAACTAGCATTGCTTGGTTTTCTTCATATGTGCAATTTTGATGATGAAATCGCATTTGTGGAGGTCTAGGGACAATACTAAAATCAGCACATTAAAATGTTTTTAATAATAATAATATTTTGAAGCATTGATTTTTGTTCATCCCAGAGCATTAGGAATGTTTTTACTTCACGAAAATGTGCACGTATGTAGAACATTCAACAATGTTTGTTGCCAAAAAAATTCAGATTTTTTAGTATTTTTTGATTTAACTGTTTATGAGGGTGCATTTGAGTTCAGGAGCAGAAAATCCACATCCGAGAGAAGAGACATTCTTCTACCAGCAATGTTTTTCGTAGTGGCGTATCTATATCTTATTTTTTACAGTGGTATACTTACTCATATTTTCATATTTTAATATGTTTCTTCTACCAGCAGTTTGTCCCATTTTGCACAAAACAACTATTATTCAACTAATAGTGTGTTGATATGTCGTTGAAAATATAGAAAAGGCGAGCTGGTTGTAATTTTTTTGATATGTGCCCTTATGAATAGCCAATTTATTCACAATTATACATTCAATGGTTGTGGATAAATATGTACACTCTAGTGGTGACTGGTATTTTTTCATTTGAGACATCCAAATTATTAATACAATTTCATAATAATTCATCCAATATTTATGACAAAAGATAAGATATAGACACTTCACCAATCACTCATCATATCCACGAATGATTTATGATAACTACCATTGGATCAATTGCATAGTTCTCAATTGAATGTCTTCTAGTTAGTACTAATTATATATTCCATCCCTTCGTTTTTATTATGTAATTTGTTCTTTAGGTGTATTCTAAATTATCAGGTATATTTTCCTTTTAACCCCATTAGAAGCCAATTCTACCCCTCCCGGAAAGACTGTTAAATAGCCACCGGTAATCAGTTCTCTAATCAACATTATAACCAAGGGTATTTTAGTTCAATCTTCGAATCAATGCCTTGGTCACTGTGCATAAAAAGACACCTAAAATGAAAAGTAAGAGACGTACCAATAAAGTAATAGGCCCCTAAAATATTTTTAAGATGCACCAATAAACAATTAATGCACCTATATATGTTCACAATCCAAATGCTAGCATGTGCATGAAGATGCAATATTTTTGTAACAATTAGTGTACACCTATCATCAGGCTCCACTAATTAATGTCGGTGGGCCATTGAAATCAACTAGCACCCACACATACCGAGCATGCTTACAATTATAAAATATAATCAAATATGTTTTTTGGGTAATATACTATATTTAATTTACTTTAAATAGTGTGGACAAGGATGCCTTGTGGTTACATTTGGTTGTTTATGCAACATTTTCAGTGATTTTTTTGCATTTTTCTGCTTTCGAGGTGTTCATGTTATTTGATTTTTTTAGGCAATGTGTTTAGTTAAACATTAAATTTTACAACAATATGCATGTGCCATTGTCAATAAAAAACTTTCTCGCAATATGTTTGACTTAATATACAATAGTATGATGTTTGCGGTAATGTCTCCACTCCAGCAATATCAAAGGTAGCAAAAATGTGTAAAAAGTGGTAACTTCTTATGGATGCCAAGGAGAAAAATGTACGTTTCACCTACACCCCCCTAGTTAAAAATGATTTGTGCGTGAGTGATCACTGCCTCAAGCAAATATGAAATGAGTTTGGTATTCTCACAAAAAACGGTTGAGTTTGCCAAAAAAACAGTTATTTTTTCAATGCAAAAAAATAGATGGAGTTTGTTCGCCGTTGATCTGACAGCATAAATCACGGCTTCCAATCTAAAAAATCAAGCCCACACGAATATCACATCCGGTTGGCAAGAATCAACAATGTCGCATCACTCAATGACAAATAATTAATGTGGTCCCATAGAAAAATAAAATAATAATGTGGTACGAGCACTTAAAAACAAAAGAGTTAGATGCATGGGTCCATAATGTGTGCTTCCCTGGTCTACCACTAATATCAAATGGTATCGTGTCTCGTTGTTTGTCTATGTAATTTCTGGCAATAACGATCAAGGGGTGATCATGGGGGCAGAGAACGCGTACATAATCGGATTGGGTGCACACGAGATAAGAATTTACCTATGTTCATTCGCACGAGGTGAGGGAATACCCCACTCCTGCATGTCTAATTGTATTGATGGTGATTGTCTCGCATGCGAGATGTGTTTGTTAGATGCCGACTCAGGAGGCCCCTATCTCACCTTATATAGGTGGATGAGGGGCAGTGTTAAATGGGTCTGAGTCAGTTTACTTGACTTGTGCCCCAAGTAGATCTTGTCTAAGTATATGACTTAGAGTACAAGTAGATAGCGCCTTTTGTAGACCAACTTTCTGCCTGGTGGGCCAAATTCCAATTTGCTGGTGTACCCCTAGTATATGGCTCCGTCATGGTTTGATTTCACGCCAATAATATCAAAGGTAGCAAAATGTGTAAAAAAAATTGCAGTTCTATTATGGACGTAAGAAAAAAAATCCACATTTCAATCATACTCCACGAGTAAAACATGATTTGCACACGAGCAATGCTATCTTGAGTAAAGATGAACTGCGTTCGGTATTCCTGCAAAAAGAAAATGGTATAGAATTTGGTAAAAATATCAGTTATTTTTCTACATGAGAAACTTAGATAGAGTTTGTTGGTCGTTAACATAAACCGCAACTTCCAATCTAAAAAAAAAAAAATCAAACCCACACAAATATATCACCCTGGTTGGAAAAAATGGACAATGTCACATCAGTCAACGTCAAATAATGTTGTCTAGCGCAAAGAATACAAATAATAAATGTTGTCTAGCGCAAAGAATACAAATAATAGAGGTGGATGAGGGGCAGGGTTAAATGGGTTTGAGTCGGTTTACATGACTTGTAGCCCAAGTATGTCTTGTCTAAGTATATGACTTAAAGTACAAGTAGAGAGCGACTTTGGTAGACCAACTTCCTGCCTGGTGTATCCCTAGTATATGGCTCTGTTATGGTTTGATTTCATGCCAATAATATCAAAGGTAGCAAAATGTGTAAAAAAAAATTGCAATTCCATTATGGTGTAAGGAAAAGAAATCTACATTTCAACCATACACCATGAGTAAAACATGATTTGCACACGAGCATTGCTGTCTTGAGTAAAGATGAACTACGTTTAGTATTCCCACCAAATGAAAATGGTATAGAGTTTGGTAAAAAAAATATCAGTAATTTTTCTATATGAGAACATCAGATGGAGTTTGTTGGTCGTTAACATAAATCACGGCTTCCAATCCAACAAAAATTAAATCCACACAAATATATCACCCTGGTTGGAAAAAATGGACAATGTCGCATCAGTCGACGTCAAATAATAAATGTTGTCTAGCGCAAAGAATACAAATAAATAAGTAATATGGCAAGCAAAAAAATATAGCATGAGATGCACGGGTGCTATAAAACAAATGCCAGTATTGTCTGTTGGTCAACCGATCCTAGCGTAGGATCTATCTCGTCTAGAGCCGTCCGATTGTGTTGGTCCCAGATGCACGATAGATCGCCCCCTTGCGCCTCACTCCATGCACAATGGTCCCAGCCGCAACACACACTGACGCCGTGTGTGCCACCAGCCGCCTTGGACATGGCACAGTTGCAGAGCGCCACCAACCGCCTCGATCATGACATCATTGCAGCACTCCATAGCCAAACACTCGTGTCGCCTTGCAGCTACGTCGGTTGTTCTCGTAGCACCCACCAGCCGCGCTTGCAACATCACCGGCCCATGGTCGATGCATCAAAGCCCACCGATTCTAGCATCCGCTTTGCATCGTCGATGGACAATGGCTCCTCGTGAGCTCTTGCAACAGTCAGCTCGCAACCGATGCATCGTCGCTTGCGGTTCCAACATCCATCATGTGTCGTCGCGCTGGTCGTAGTCCTTTCATATGCCGGTTCTAGCACCTCCGGGCACCAGCCCTAGCACCGCCACACTGCGGTTGCAACATCTTGTGTGTCGTTGCAGCTCGCGATCATACCGCCTGTAGCACCACCAGACGCCTATCCCAGCATTGTCGCATGTGCGTCGTAGCATCCACCCCTAAGTAGGGGATCCCGCTGCTCACGAAGCGACGGCGCCGCCTCGCCGCTCACAACATCATGTCTTGGCTCTCCTCGTGTGATACCTGGCCATCATTGGCAACCACCGCCAGCACTGGCAGCCAGCCTTGCCACACCCAAAGAACAAAGGCAACCAGCTTCGCTAGCCTTGCAGGCAGCGGCGAGTCCACTAGGAGGGCTTAAACATGCTCAAGCCTACCCTCCGGATAGCAACATTTTTTTACTACTACTACTAGTACTTTCATCCCAGCTCAATGGTACATCTACTATCGAGTAGCAAACACACAACACCACACATGCATCACATATGCACAGCGAACAGGCACCACACACGAATGCCCAGCCTCTACTGTAATCACTAGTTCATGTGCTGTTAACTAATTTAGTGCCCATTGCAACTTATTTGTAAAAAAGAAGTGTACAAAAATGAGTATGCATGCATGTACTCCTCACACTGAACCTGAACCTATCCCAGCTAATTTGAACCGAGATACCCTTCCCTTAACTATATTGATTGTAATCCCTCCTCCAACTTATATGGACAACAAGATGGGGAGATAATGATTATTTTGCAAGATAATTCAAATTTTGGTTCAAATATTTTTAAAAAAAATCCTAGAAAAAAATCTAGTTAATACTACATATATTAAGTAGTAATTTGGGAAATTCTGAGCTTATTTTGATAAAAAGGTTAGGACATCATGTTTTTTTTTCAAAAGAGAGCTTAGTTTTCTTGTTGTTGACTTTAGCCTACCCTTCATTTTCTTTCTAGATTCGCCACTGCTTGCAGGAGTGGTGCGACCGCACTACTTCCACCTGGATTGGAGTAGCATATCTGCATTGGCTAGGTCGGTGCCACAATGCTAGGAAAGAAGGATGGCGCCGGCAGAAGCAGTTTATGAAGGACGGGATTGGCGATGGGGAACGAGGTACTCCCTCCGTCCCAAAATAAATGTCTCAACTTTGTACTAAGCTTAGTATAAAGTTATACTAAGTTGGGACACTTATTTTGTGACGGAGGGAGTATTTAATTTGATAGAAGAATTTGGAAGGTGTGTGGGAAGAAAAATGCTTGGTCTAGAAAATTTTTGAGGAGACGGATAAGGTTGCCTCAGTGGGGCTCAATGCATGGGACGTGGCGATCAGACGGGGGTGACCGATACAGGGCCCAGAGCCCCAGATTATTGTAAACATTAACCAAATCATACTTCACGAGCTGAACATAATTTATGCACGGGCATCACTACTTTGGTATTGAGTCCGGTAAAAATCAGTTTTCCCACGTGAAACAACTAGGTAAGACCGTAAGAGTTTATTGGTCATCTTATATATGTGATGACACAAATCACGACTTCCAATCCCAAAAGTTAAACCCTGTAAATTTGATAATTTTGACTTGTGGATGAAATCATTTCATAAAATAAACTATTTAAAAAAAATTCACTTAGCTGACTTTTTGAGTGACGCCCGACATGAAGGCGCTACACGCCTGCCAGCGTTGCACCCCGGATTGCCTAAAAATTGCTAAGAGCTAGGCGCCACACTGTGGTTGCACTACAAAATGAAGCAACCACTAGTGCAACGCCTAAAAGCTAGAAGCTACACTGTATAGTGTGGCGCCTAGCTCTCAGGCGTTGCACACTGACTTAGTAATTTTCGAATCACACAGGTGCGGCGTTGGCCAGGCGTGTAGCGCTTATCTGTGAGGCATTGCACAGTGTAATGTGGCGCCTTCGTGTCGGGCACCACACAAAAAGATCAGCCGCGTGAAATAGTTTCACGGGTAGTTTATTCTGTGATTTAATTCGTCCACGGGTTAAATTTGTCAATTTTACCGTTAAACCCACACAAATATCGCACCCCGATTGGCAAGAATCGACGATGTCACGTCAGTCGATGTCAAATAATAAACGTTGTCCAGCTCAAAGAATAAATAATAACAAATAGATGATGGAGCACGAGGAGCACGGGGGCTAAAAAACAAGAGGATTAGATGTCGACATCCATGACGTGCTTCGCGAGGTACCACTTGCAATAACCATTTTTGAACATACCGGCCGCTACCATGATTACCATTTTTTACATATACTGTCACTGTGATGCTGGGCCCGGACCCGGACCCTCTTCTGGCTGAGCGCGGTCCTCCCAGTTGGCTACATATAGGCCGGGCAGCCATGGCGTACGCTGGACACACACCAGCCTGGGCACAGCGGAAGGAGCGGCCGCCAGTGCGCACGAGCTACAGCTGAAGCAGGGGCATGGGGATGGCGCATGTCGCCCTGGCAGCGGTGCTGGCCATGGCGGCAGCGGCGGCGACGGTGAGCGCGTCGCCGGCGCTGGGGGTCCAGCCGCTGTCCAAGATCGCCATCCACAAGGCCACCGTTCACCTTGACCTCCATCGCTCCTCCGCGTACGTGCGGGCCACGCCGGCGCTGCTCGGCGGCCAGGTACGTTAAGCTAACTGATCAGCTAGTTTATCAATATTCATCGGCCTAATCTGACCAACGGAACAGACGACGACAGCTCTCTCGGGCCATGCTGGCTTTGGGTTTGCAGTTTGGAATGCAATGGTCGCAGTAGAATAGTGTGCTAGCTGGATCTTACATCCACGGGCAGAACAAGCAAAATACAGTATTATTTAGGGACTAATAATACGTAAAATTGATGTAGTATTTGGAATATAATGGTGGAGCAGACCCATTGTCCATTGATCTGTCCTAGTTCATTTGCATCACAAATGTTCAGGGGACATCTTGTACAAAGTGAACTAACAATATAGTTTTACCAACTTTTAATTGAATGACCAACACAAAAATGCTAATCTTACTGGCTTAAGGTTACGATAATGTTAAAAAAGTTTGATTTGCCATGGTTAAAAAATACAACGTTCAATTTGTAGCGATATATCCCAAGGTTATGGGTATGTATGTATGTGTTCTCTCACCATTCACCTCCCCTCAACCCCAATTTCCAATCACATGATGCCACGTCAGCCTATAGTTAGCAACCCGGACTTATCCACGCGTAACTGTGGCATTATTGGTGACCCACAGCACCCAATGATGCAAAAAATGGTGACATACAGAGCCACTTGTCCATTAGATATGGACCCCTGCCCACACTAGGATAGTGTCACTGTGGATACGCCGCATGACTTGTCGTCGGTACTGGCACTACTTTGTCCTGCTGATTCTGTGCATGTGTAGACAACAAAAGGCATCTTATTAGCTTAGCATCTCATTGTTGCACCGGCTTCACTGATTATTAAAGTAGCTACACATAAAAGCCAAAAGAAAGTGCAACAAAAAAAGGACCGTGACGTGAAGCCCCTATTTTTCTACAGAAAATTGCCATTGATCATCTACTACATGACATAAACTGTAGGTAGATATCGATTAAAAAAACAAATGTAAGCAACTCAGAATTTTGGGATGCATGCCTCTGACAGGACGAAGACACTGCATGGGTCACCGTCAAATACGGCTGGGATAACCCCACCCCCGACGACTGGATCGCCGTCTTCTCCCCCGCCGATTTCATGTAAGACCTTCCCCCTTGACATTCCAAATCTCCAAGCACGATGAATTCAAGCTCTAATCCATGTTGGATCCTCTGGCTCGTGTCTCCTGTGCGTATGCAGCTCGGGGACGTGCCCTAACCCCGAGAGGTACCCCGCCGAGCCGCTGCTCTGCACGGCGCCGATCAAGGTCAGTTGGTTAACTAACCAAGATGAAATTCCATGACAACCATCTGCCAACATGGCCATGAACCATGATATATTGAGCTGAATTGGCCGCTTGGTGTGTGACTGCAGTATCAGTACGCCAACTACTCGGCGAACTACCTCAAAGGTGGCAAGGGCACCATCCGGCTCCAGCTCATCAACCAGCGCGCCGACTTCTCCTTCGCCCTCTTCACCGGCGGCCTCGAAAACGTAACCGCTCCCGATCTGAACCTACTACCAAAGAGGATCTAACATTTCTAAATGTGAACACACTGTTCGTCGTGTATTTACTTTTGCAGCCGAAGCTGGTGTCGGTGTCAAAGGCGGTGGTGTTCAAGAACCCCAAGGCGCCGGTGTTCCCGCGGCTGGCGCAGGGCAAGACCCACGACGAGATGACGGTGACGTGGACCAGCGGCTATGACGTCAGCGAGGCCTACCCGTTCGTGGAGTGGGGCATGGTCGGCGCCGCCGGCACGCGCACGCCCGCCGGGACACTCACCTTCAACCGCGGCAGCATGTGCGGTACGTACGTACTATATGTGGAGCACCAATCAACTCAGATCATGCATGGGCAAGAAGATTGAAGGTTCACCGTGCTATTTTGTTTTGTTTTGGTTGTTTATCCAGGCGAGCCGGCGCGGACGGTTGGGTGGAGAGAACCCGGGTTCATCCACACGGCGTTCATGAGGAACCTGTGGCCCAACAAAGAGTACGTCCTAGCTACAGATATGTTACCAAGGAGAATGATTGACTCGTCCTTGAAAAGTGCTCGAATGGTCAGCTTAATTTACCCAAGATCGGTTGGTTTGTGAATTGTGATTTAGGTACTTCTACAAGATTGGGCATGAGCTCTCCGACGGAACCGTGGTGTGGGCTAAGTCCTACACCTTCCGGGCACCGCCAACCCCCGGGCAGAACTCGCTGCAGCGCATCATCGTCTTCGGTGACATGGGAAAGGTACAACTGAATGTGTCTCCCTTAATATGTATCGCATGCATGACAATTTAACTTCACTTCACAGATATTTTTTTTACATATGGTACACATGCATGGTTTGGTCTTTCTGCAGGCGGAGAGGGATGGATCAAACGAGTTCGCCAACTACCAGCCGGGGTCGCTCAACACCACGGATAGGTTGATTGAAGATCTGGACAACTACGACATCGTCTTTCACATCGGCGACATGCCCTACGCCAACGGGTACCTCTCCCAGTGGGACCAGTTCACCGCACAGGTTGCCCCCATCAGCGCCAAGAAGCCCTACATGGTTGCAAGGTACATCATGCCATGACCATGTTGGTATGGAGTAGTGCCATGTTAACAAATGGCATGCTGGGAGCTTATTACTAATCCTCCCCTTGCGTGTGCAGCGGCAACCACGAGAGGGACTGGCCCAACACCGGTGGATTTTTCGACGTCGAGGACTCCGGCGGCGAATGCGGTGTGCCGGCCGAGACCATGTACTACTACCCAGCCGAAAACAGAGCAAACTTTTGGTAAGCGCCTAGAAATGGAATGGTTTCTTGTAAAATTCATATGAAAATATTGGGTGGTTAATTTCAAGTGACGAAATGGATGCCATCCATGAATCTCTAAGGTACAAGGTGGACTACGGGATGTTCCGGTTCTGCGTGGCGGACTCGGAGCACGACTGGAGGGAGGGGACTCCGCAGTACAAGTTCATCGAGGAGTGCCTCTCCACGGTGGACCGCAAGCACCAGCCGTGGCTCATCTTCACGGCGCACCGGGTGCTCGGCTACTCCTCCAACTCGTGGTACGCCGACCAGGGCTCCTTCGAGGAGCCGGAGGGCCGGGAGAGCCTGCAGAAACTGTGGCAGAAGTACCGCGTCGACATTGCCTACTTCGGCCACGTCCACAACTACGAGCGCACATGCCCGCTCTACCAGAGCCAGTGCGTCAACAACGAGAGGAGCCACTACTCGGGCACCATGAACGGGACCATCTTCGTCGTGGCCGGCGGCGGCGGCAGCCACCTGTCGGAGTACACCACCGCGATCCCCAAGTGGAGCATATTCAGGGATCACGACTACGGGTTCACCAAGCTGACGGCCTTCAACCACTCATCGCTTTTGTTTGAGTACATGAAGAGCAGCGATGGCAAGGTCTACGACTCCTTCACCATTCACAGGGACTACCGCGAAGTGCTCAGCTGCGTGCACGACAGTTGCTTCCCCACCACGCTCGCTTCTTGATTGTCTGGCCGTCATGGAGGGTCATGCAATAAAATTGGTAAGCCGCACAATCTATCTATATGTGCTAATAAACAAATCTCGGGGGCGTCAACCAATAAAATTGGTCAGCTGCACTATTTATACGTGCTAATAATAAGATCTTGTGGGTATGAGTTGGTGTTAGATGTGCGCATACTAATCATACAAGAGGCAGGTGTATGCTCATTATGCTTTGTAACTCCTTGATGTTATATTATGGATTAATAAAAGCATCACTTATCGAAATATAAAGCTACCTTCTTCTGTAGAATTCCCAAATTTAATTCGAATGTTTTTTTACTTTGACTTCACTCAGAAAAAATAAGTCTGTCTGATCGCGTGTTGTGACCGTACTTCTACTTTGTGTATGTATGTCATGTAATAGCATTTCCCTTCCATGTCTACAGTATGCATTGTGACAACGGCGAATCTAGGAGGTAAATGCAGGGCATGTTCAACTTCAAGGGCGCTATTTTTTTGGGGCATGAAGACAACACACAATGCACACACATTGCTAGGTAACCTAATCCGATGGTTTCACGTAACGCACACAGACCGCCAGGCAAACCTCCTATATCGCCTCCAAGTAACTCACCAGAAGGATTTGCACACTACGCCAAGCAACCTCAGCTGGTGCCGCCAGGTAACTCATCCGACAGGCTCACACAACACACATGCTCAATAGCATAGTGACATAATAGCTTATTTATGCATATCCCCAAAGGGGTGATAAAAAAGGTTGACCTCTACAGGGCCAGACTAGTTTGGCAGGAAGATGAAGATATTAAAAAATATCACTTAGTGAAGTGGGAAACTTGTTGTTTGCCCAAAGATGTAGGTGGGCTAGGGATTATCAATTTAGAAATAATGAATATATCTTTGCTTGCTAAGTGGTTCTGAAAGACGGAGAATGAAGAGGGGTTATGGCAAAACATAATAAAAGGAAAATATGGGGGGACAAATGCCTGTCCAAGAGCACAAAAAGACAGGGTGATTCTCAGTTCTGGTCTAGCTTGATGAAGATCAAAGAAATTTTCTATAGTTTTGTTAAAAAGGAATTGGGAAATGGGGAAAATACCATATTTTGGGAAGATGTGTGGGTTGATGATAAAAGTTTAAAAGTAGCCTATCCTAGAATCTATGACATTTGTTTTGACCATAATATTACAGTTGCTGAGGCCATCCAAAAAGGGTGGCATGGATTTAGGTTCAGGAGGACTTTGCATGGAGAGACTTTAGAACTCTGGAAAAACCTAAAGAGCAGGTGTGAAGAGATTGAAATTAAAGGTGGCAAGGATAAGATAACATGGTCTCTCACAGCAAATGGTGTATTCTCAGTTAAATCGCATTATAGAAAATTGGTAGCTGATGGACTTAGATTCTCACAGAAATTTCTTTGGAAAATCAAAGTCCCAGCAAAAATTAAGGTTTTTTGTGGTTAAGCGCTAGGAAAAGCATACTCACTAGAGATGCTCTGTTGAAAAGAGGGTGGAAAGGGGATAAAAATTGTGTTTTCTATGGGAAAGATGAATCTGTAGATCATCTGTTTTTTCAATGTTCAGCGGCTTCTCTAATTTGGAGCTTAATAAAATGTACTTTCGGCTTGAGGCATGCTCCTATATCTATGCAAGAGTGCCTGGGTTCCTGGGTGAATTCTTTTGGAAAAGAGGATAAAAAACTTGTTTTGGTGGGAATTTCTGCTATTTGCTGGGCCTTATGGAAAGCTAGAAACGGGGTTATTTTTTAGAACAAGAGAATCTCTGATCCTATGAATATTATCAAAGCAATAACACATTGGTTGGTGGATTGGTCTATTTTGCAGATAAAGGAGCAGGAAAAAAAGGTACTGGAGCTGGGGGCAAGACTGCTAGAACGGGTAGCAAGTGAAGTCTATGTGGCTTCTTAAGGGTGGAGAATCAATATGCTGCGCTTGGAAGGATGAAGAACTCTTTCCTTGGAGGGTGTCTGGACTGCCTTGCTGCTTGTTTTTGCGCTTGTTTTAACCCTCTCTTTTGCGTAGCTTGTAGCTTGGTTTCCGTTTGAGTGTGGATGATTGTAATAACTTAGCTGAACTGTTATGCTCGGTGATGTTTGAACTAGTCTTATGGGGGAGGTGAAGAGGGTGCTATGGCCTGGTTGTTGTGGCACACCCCCTTACCCCATCCCGTTAGGGTAAACGCTTTGGTTGCATCCTGTAGTTCGAGAACTGATGGTTTTCTTTAATGAAAATCGGAGGGGTGAAAAGCCCTATATTTCTTCAAAAAAAGCTTATTTAGCAGATCCACAATTGACTCTTAGAACAAGAAAAAAATTGAGACATGCCTCTTAAGAAATCACAGTATACCCACAAGGAAAATATCCTTGCAGTATTTCTTTTTCGGGATTGTATCTGATCTAATCATCATAAATAATTCAAATGAATCATTGAATACTTCATCTAAAATCTTATTGCGCAAATGTGCTTTGATGATCTTCATTGCTGAAAATATTCGCTCAAGTGATGAAGTTGCTACGGAAAGAAATAGTGTCAACTCGACTAGGCGATATACCAATTGGAAAGGTGTATGCTTTGTTGTTTGAAACAACACAAACAAAACAATGCAAATCCGTGTGAATTACCTCAAGATCACTGCCATTTGCTCCTTTCTTGAGCAAAAAAAATCTTAATTTCAAGCTCATTCTTGATGACTTTGGTTACCTCCATTGTGCAACATGCAGCAAGGTCCTTCTGAATTTATGGTTTCCTTTCCTCTTATCAAATGCCTCATTCATGTCTTTCCTCTTGTATTTATACCAGTCCAAGAACTCACTAAGATTGCATGTGCCGATGAAATTGGAGGATTCATATTATCCATAAAAAGCTTCCCGTCGAGCTATGACATACCTTACACAATCAATGACACACTCAAGTAATTTTTATGTTTTATCTCAGCCTCTTTATTGTAAGCATAGAATTTGGTAGACACATTTGCCCTTTGATTGTTAAAATCATCCCATGAGCCCCTAGAAATGTTGTGACTAGCTTGACCACCATCATGTTTCTCAAAATATGCAAAAGTTGTTTTCAAAAGTTTGTAACCATCTATTGTAAATACAACATTTCCAAATATAGCGGCATGCGATGTTGTCTTGAAAATGAATTGGTAGAATCAAAATGCAACCTCCTTTTTCACACTAACATTCCAACCAATCAAGCTTATTTAATCAATGCGATTGAGAATATCTCTAAATTTTTCCACCCAACGTGACTTCAAATTTATGTTCAGTAGCTTTGTTTCTCCCATTCAACAAAAAATTCTTCTCACTTCAAGGCAAATTTCAGCGACATTATCTTCTATTTGTATTCGATCTGCTGGATCACCTAAAGCCTGACTTGGATGAAAAATCAAGTATATAATGCCTTATTGTTGATTTGTGGTCTCATCAATTAGTGGATTAGTACTCTCATTTGAAATGGGATCGGAGTAGTGCTCTTATTTTTTTAGAGTAGGGGTTGTATGTTCGCCATTGGGGTTGGTCAAGGAGGTGATTGAACTTCTTTGCAAACCAACTATGCAAAGTCGTTCTCTTCATTTCAACAAACAAGAATATATATATATATATATATATATAACTTCGTGGATCAATTACAACAAGAACTAAAGTAGATACCGGAACTAATTTTTGAGAATTAAATTGTAGGAGGACTAGGGACACGTATGGCCCTCATCTATCCAGCCTTATTGTAGGATCGAAAGTATGTCTAGAGGGGGTGATTAGACTACTTGACCAAATAAAAATCTAGCCTTTTGCCAATTTTAATTCTTGGCAGATTTTAGCAACCTAGCACAAGTCAAGCAAACAACCTACACATGCAATTATAAGAGTATAGCAGTGGAATGTAAAACAATTGCATATAAAGGTAAAGGGAGGAGTTTGGAGGGAGCAAACGCAATGTAGACACGAAGATTTTTGGCGTGGTTCCAATAGGTGGTGCTATCGTACATCCACGTTGATGGAGACTTCAACCCACAAAGGGTAACGGTTGCGCACGTCCACGGAGGGCTCTACCCACGAAGAGTCCACGAAGAAGCAACCTTGTCTATCCCACCATGGCCATCTCCCACGAAGGACTTGCCTCACTAGGGTAGATCTTCACGAAGTAGGCGATCTCCTTGCCCGTACAAACTCCTTGGTTCAACTCCACAATCTTGACGGAGTCTCCCAAGTGACACCTAACCAATCTAGGAGACATCACTCTCCAAGAGATAACAAATGGTGTGTTGATGATGAACTCCTTGCTCTTGTGCTTCAAATGATAGTCTCCACAACACTCAACTCTCTCTCATAGGATAGGATTTGATGGAAAGATGATTTGAGTGGAAAGCAACTTGGGGAAGGCTAGAGATCAAGATTTATGTGGTTGGAATGAAGTATCTTGACCTCAACACAAGTGTAGGTGGTTCTCTCTCAAAAAATATATGTTGGAAGTGTAGGCATGTTCTGATGGCTCTCTCCTCGAATGAAGAGTGGGTGGAGGGGTATATATAGCCTCCACACAAAATCTAACCGTTACACACAAATCACCAAACTCGGTGGGACCGAATCATACAACTCGGTGAGACCGATCTAGTTCATAACGTGACCGTTAGGGTTTTCGGTGGGACCGACATGTCAACTCAGTGGGACCAATATCATTAGGGTTAGGGCATAACGTAATCTCGGTGAGACTGATTACACAAACTCGGTGAGACCGATTTTGGTAATAGACTAACCAGAGAGTTGGTCAGGCAATCTCGGTGGGACCGATTCGCTCTCTCAGTAGAACCGAAACGTTACGAAAGGGAAACAGAGAGTTTGCATTGCAATCTTGGTGGGACTGATCGCCCATCTCGGTTGGACTGAAACGTTACGAAGGAAAACAGAGAGATTACAATCCCATCTCGGTGAGACCGAGATCCCTATCGGTGGGACCGAAAAGACTAGGGTTTGTGGCAGTGGCTATGTCAAGTGAACTCGGTGGCGCCGGATAGATCAAATCAGTGGGGTCGAGTTTGACTTTTGGTTTGGGATATATTTGGATATGAGAAAGTGGTTGAGGGTTGTGGAGCATATCACTAAGCACTTTGAGCAAGAACCTCATTAAGCAACACCTCATCCCTTCTTAATAGTATTGGCTTTTCCTATGGACTCAATGTGATCTTGGATCACTAAAAATGAAATGTAGAGTCTTGTGCTTTGATCTTGAGCCAATTCTTTTGTCGTTAGCATTTTGAGGGGTCCACTTTCTAATCCATGCCATGCCAATCATTGAGTTTTTTCTGAAATATTTATCTTCAAGTAGCATTAGCTCAATGAGCTATATGTTGTTAGGAATTACCAAAACTACCCGGGGAAAGTTGCAATTTTAATCTCCCCCTTTTTGGTAATTGATGACAACATATAGATCAAAGCTTCGACAGATGATTATAAGATTTAAAAACATCGTCGCTTTGAGAAGTATGTGATAAGCAAGAGCTCCCCCTAAATTTGTGCATTATTTAAAATTTGCTTTTGAATGCAAATGCACAATCGATTAGGATCATGGGTTACTCTTCCATGTCACATACATCTTGGTGGAGTGCTCAAAATGATAGAAATTAAAAGCATGCACTCATCACCAAGCAAGTGAATGATCATATATGGAATATAAAGGATAGCATCATTCAACCAAACATTAATGTAGCATATGATCAACCACATGATCATATAAGTATCTCACAAGGACATACGGTATCTCACACAAGCACACAACAAAAGTAGTTCAACCAAAATAGCAAGAGAGATAAAAAGCAAGACACTCTCTCTCGAAGCCTATGATCTATACATTTTTCTCCCCCTTTGGCAACAAGTTACCAAAAAGTTTGAAAATGCATAGTGATATACGTCTCTCAGGCTTGGTCTTCGGGGGGGATAGAACTCCAAGGACGAAGGCTTCCGATGAAGTAGTTGGAGCTGTTGGAGTGGGTGCTGGAGGTGGCACTGGAGTTGTAGCTGCTGGTGCTGACACTGAAGCTCTAGCATCTGAGACTGGCACTGCAGCAGACCTTGGACCTCGTGGCACATGCTTGAAAGTATCAGTGGTTGCTTTCCTCTCCTCTCCTCTGCTTCCTCCTGAAGCTGCTGAACTGCAGTCTGAATCTCAGTCACTTTCAGATCAAGATCATAGAATTTTGTTTCCACAATCCTCTCCAGGCTCTTCTGATTCTA
The DNA here is from genome assembly GCF_003073215.2 of Triticum urartu. NCBI lineage: Eukaryota > Viridiplantae > Streptophyta > Magnoliopsida > Poales > Poaceae > Triticum > Triticum urartu. The sequence goes on from NC_053026.1 coordinate 634,397,447, forward strand.
AGTCAGGGTGGCCAAGACCTTCTCAATCCTTAGTGTAGCTTGAATCAGATATCCAAGTTGATCTTGCTTGCTCTTCAGGAATACTTGAGATGCCTCTTCAGCAGTTGGCATCCTTGCAGCTTTCTCTGCCCTTGCCTTCTCTCTCTTCTCATGTGCTTGCACAGATGATGGATCTTCCTCAGTCATCACAACGGTATTGTCTTCAAAATCAGGATATATGGGTAGATGCTCCATGTCTAGCAAATAAGTTCATGTGCCCATCTTAGAGTTGATGAGCTCCTAAATGTGTGGAGCATACCCACAACTTCTCTTCTGGTCAGCAGCAGTCCTCTTGATTGTTTCTACCATTAAGCTCATAACCTTGAACTTCTGAGGGACATCAAACAGTTGGAGCAGATTGATAGAATGCCCTCTGATCATCTTGTGATCTCCTGACTTGGGTAGCAGAGTGTGCCTCAAGATCCAGTTGATCGTAGGCAGACCAGACAACAAGAAATGCACAGATCCAAGATTGTGAGTTTCCAAAGCCTTGTCGGGGATCTTCTTGTACATGTTTTCCATGGAGTTGTGGTCTTTCTTATTCTTGGCATATACATCCAAGTCATCTTCATGCTTTGCAGGGGCATTGATCAGCTTAGCCCATTCATCAACTGTGGACTGGTAGCTGGTACCCTCAGACATCCAAACTATCCTTCCATCTGGATAGAAGTGGGTAGTGGAGTAGAACTGCATGATCAACTCATCATTCCACTTGGTGAGCTTTTGTCCAACAAATTCATCAACTTCACATGCCTTAAAGCTGTCATACACTCCAAGGAAGTGATCTTCATTTTCCCGGATGAACTCCCAGTCCACCCATTTCATGTCACACACTATGAGCTTCTTGTCAAGCAGAATGGTTTCATAGATATCTTGTTGTTCCTTTGTATGGAATCTGTAATCCACAGCAGTTCTCCTCTTGACATCATATGGGTCAGACTGTCTCCATAACCTCAATCCTGCATCTTTCCTGATGTGCATGTCCTCAACGACTGGATGAGCATCATTATGGTCAGGAATTTTGGGCTTCAACTTCCGCAAAACATGGGATTCATCATTCTCTTCTTCAGCTTCAGGCACTGGGGTCTTGTTCTTTTCCTCAGTAGGTATACTCCTGGTGTTTCTCTTGGGCTTTGGGGGTCTCTGAGCTTGAGCTTTGGGAGCAGACTTGGGCTTAGATGTTGCAGCCCCTGATTTAATTGCATCTCCCATGAGCTTCTGAGCCTTAGGAGCTGGTGCAGCATCCTCTTACTCTTCTTCTTCTTCTGAATCTCTCATAATGGAGGATCTACCAAGTACTCTGGCAGTGGTCTTATTGACCCTTTCTTTCCTTCTCCAACTGCCTCTTCAGTTGGCTTGGAAGTTTCAGCATTGAGGCTCTGGTCTTTGACATGGGAATCCTTTTTGCTGGAGCCTTTCTTGTGCATCCCTGGCTTTGTTGTACCAGCTGAGCCATACTCTTTCTTCATCACCTTTTTCTTGGAGCTGACTTTTTCCTCAACAGCCACATAATCCCCATCCTCAGAATCTGAGGTCTTCTTCTTCCTTGTTCTGGTGGCTGCCTTGGGCAAGTTACTTGGTGTGCTCCTGCTGCCCTCATCAGAAGTGCTAGAGGGACTAGTGCCCTCACTCAAATGAACCTGCTCCTCAGACTTGTTCTGGCTATCACTTTGATCAGACATCTTGCAGGAAAACTGTCAGCAGACCCTGTGAATAGATTGTAGATGGGGTAGAGTAGATGAGCATCACAAAGTGCAGACTTTTTGCAAAACAGATGACTTAAAAACTTAGTTTTAGTTCTTCAAAGAAAGCATTTCGGATCTATCGATTTGTTATCTCGGTGATACCGAAGCAGCTTTTGGAATCTAAACTAGTGAACTCGGTCAGATCGAGTCACAGTTCGGTGGCACCGAGACTGCTAGGGCTTCACAAAGAATCGAACTCGGTCACACTGATTTGCAATTTTCGGTCAGACCGAAAACGCATGTGCAATGGCCTAAGCCAAATCAGTGAGACCGATTTCTACAACTCGGTCGGTCCGAGATGAGTTCGGCGGAGACCTAACCCTAAATTTTCAAATCAAATCTAATCTACGGGTTGCTTTCGCTGGACAGGATGATTTCATACATGGCAAGAATCATGGCAAAGCAATGTGCTACGAATCGGAGTTAAGGAATAGCACAAAGATCAAGTTCATACCCTATTCCGGCGGTGAACTTGCTACGGCGGCAACGGCGGGGCAGATTGCCGTTGACGGCGGCGGAGACCAGCGGCGGGCGGTCGCTGGAGGCGAGAGGACGATCCGGAGACCCGAGGAAGCAGAGCAGGTCACGCGCGGGTGAAAGGTTTCGGAAAATTTTCCAAAATTTAACCCGTCAGTATATATAACCTGACCCTGTCGGTGTGACCGAGTGGAACAACTCGGTGGCACCGAGATGCAAAATTGTGAGCAGTTACTGCAACTCGGTGTGGCCGAAAAGTTCTAATCGGTTGCACCGAGATTGAAAACTTAGATCAACTTAGTGATCTCGGTGTGACCGAAATGGATGACTCGGTCATACCAAAATGCACAAAGAGGTTTTGGAAGTTTAAGTCTTTGACGAATCAGGGACTCCGAGTGCTCCTCACATAGAGTGGTTCGAATCTGACTTGATCAAACTTTGTGATGTAGCATAAATAGAGTTTGAGACAAGGAAAGCACAGATAGCTAGAGGGAGTTCTTAGGCATTCTTATCCATCCATTTGGCAAAAGAGAAAAGGCCAAACAATCAAAGCAACAAATGGATGTTCTTAAATGAGTAAAATATGCAACCAACATGCTCACACAATAGGATGATAAATGAAATATGTGACAAAGCATGCACAAGAACTCTAGCATCTATCAAGCAATTTGGCGATGACTAGGTCATCTATATATGAGTATATTGACTTAGAGTCAAATGAGAACATTTGATCGTAGGTCATACTCATCGTTTAAGCACAAGTGGGGTTGCCACTTTTACATAAAGCATTGTTGTGTTCACACCATTAGAGTTGCTTTAGCTCAATTGATTAGAGTAAAGCTCCCCCTAGATGTGATATCCCCCCTAAGAGGGATGAACTAACCTTGGATTTTGTCAATGATGACTTCATGTAGGTGTTGAAGATGTAGATGCTCAATGTTGATGTAGATCCTTTGGAGCAATCCTTTGGAGTGAGTTGCACTTTCAATACCTACACGGGTTAGTCCCACAAGGAACAAACAAGGATATCCATAGACATAGAGTGATATTCACATGAGATGATGTCCATGAATGCATTAGGTTACCTTGTCCCTTGTCTTACCAACAAGAGGGTTTGTGACTCCTTGAACTAGTGCAAGATATGAAAGTTGTTTTCATTTGTCCTCGCCAAAATGATATGAGTGAAGTGTGTTGGCGGAGTCACCCTCAAGAACTATCTAGTTCTTCTTCTTCGGGATCCACACCATCTTGATGGGAATCCTTGGAGTTGTAGTCGTACTTGATGAAGTAGAACTTGATGTAGTCTTGGGAACCCACTTGACCAAGGCTTTGGGAGCTTCTTCAAATGCATCAATCTCCTCTTGAAGCTTGTCCTTGCCTTTTAGCTTGTGGTCTTGTGGTGGAAGATCATCTTGAGATTGTGTTCCTTGGAAAAAAGTAGGATCATACTTCTCTTGTTGAGGAACAAACTTTGTCTTGGGGTATTGATCTTCTTCCCACTCAACTCCATTGGCATTGAACTTTCGTTCAAAACCAACACCTTGATTCTTCCGGTGTCTTCCTTGCTTGCGTACAATTTCCTCAAATTGCTTACTTCCGGCAAGGCTCTTGTAAACACCTTTCTCTATAATTCCCTTTGGGCCTTTAGCCATGAAGCATCTTTCACTTCCTTCATTTGGTGACTCAAATATGTCGTAGGAGTTGGTTGACACAAGTGCTAGACCGGCAACACCTTCATATTGAGTATATTCGGAGTCGGAGTGATAACTTCTCTCGGAGTGATCGTCGGAGTCGGAGCCGGATACCCATTCACCAACGTGAGCTTGATGTCTTTGTTTTGTGTAGCCCCTTGATGATTTGTCCTTCCTTTCCGAATCCTTGCTTCTCCGTGATGTTCTTCGTTCATAACGGTCATCTCTACTCCTTTTCTCTCTTGGTGGTGATTCTTCTCTCCTACTCCTTCTTTTGGGAGAACCTTCTCTTCTTTTTTAGGGAGCCGTACATTCATTGGAGTAGTGTCCGAGTCCTCCACAATTTTAGCAATTACGTTCACGACTTGAAGATCTTTTGTCATTGTAGGACCTTGACTTAGAACTTCTTTCCTTGCCTCTACTCTTGTAGAACTTGTTGAATTTCTTCACCATTAGTCTTAATTTTTCATTGAAATCCAGTTTCTCACTTGATGATGTGGAAGCATCACATGAGGCTTTGTAAGCACCACTTGACTGTTGTGAAGCTCTTCCTTATCCTTGAGTGACATCTCATGAGCAACAATCCTTCCAATGACTTCCGTTGGCTTGAGATCTTTGTAATTGGGCATCATTTGGATCAATGTGCACATGGTATCATCTTTTCCATCCAAGGCTCTTAGGATCTTCTTGATGATGAATCTATCGGTCATCTCTTCACTTCCTAAGCCGGCAATCTCATTTGTGATGAGAGCAAGCCTAGAGTACATTTCAGCGACACCTTCACCATCCTTCATTTTGAACTTGTCAAGTTGACTTTGAAGCACATCTAATTTGGATTCCTTGACGGAGTCGGTACCTTCGTGCATATCAATCGAAGTATCCCAAATTTCCTTTGCATTCTCAAGACGACTGATTTTGTTGAATTTTTCGGGGCACAATCCGTTGAAGAGAATATCACAAGCTTGAGCATTGTATTGCAGCATCTTCAGCTCTTCCGTGCTAGCCTCACGGTTCGGTTCCCTCCCATCAAAGAATTCACCTTGCAAGCCAATACACACAATAGCCCAAACGGCGGGGTTATGTCCAAGAATATGCATTTTCATCTTATGCTTTCAACTAGCAAAATTAGTACCATCAAAATAAGGACCTCTACGGTGGTAATGTCCCTCACTAGACGTCATACTCTCCTAGGTTGTGAAACCAAGGCTATAATCACCAAAGCTATGGAAATCAAGGCAAATGGAGACCAAAGCTCTGATACCACTTGTAGGATCGAAAGTATGTCTAGAGGGGGGGGTGATTAGACTACTTGACCAAATAAAAATCTAGCCTTTTTCCAATTTTAATTCTTGACAGATTTTAGCAACTTAGCACAAGTCAAGCAAACAACCTACACATGCAATTTTAAGAGTATAGCAGCGGAATGTAAAAGAATTGCATATGAAGGTAAAGGGAGGAGTTTGGAGGGAGCAAACCCAATGTAGACACGAAGATTTTTGGCATGGTTCCGATAGGTGTTGCTATCGTACATCCACATTGATGGAGACTTCAACCCACGAAGGGTAACGGTTGCGTGAGTCCATGGAGGGCTCCACCCACGAAGGGTCCACGAAGACGCAACCTTGTCTATCCCACCATGGCCAACGCCCACGAAGGACTTGCCTTAGTAGGGTAGATCTTCACGAAGTAGGCGATCTCCTTGTCCTTACAAACTCCTTCGTTCAACTCCACAATCTTGACGGAGTCTCCCAAGTGATACCTAACCAATCTAGGAGACACCACTCTCCAAGAGGTAACAAATGGTGTGTTGATGATGAACTCCTTGCTCTTGTGCTTCAAATGATAGTCTCCCCAACACTCAACTCTCTCTCATAGGATAGGATTTGGTGGAAAGATGATTTGAGTGGAAAGCAACTTGGGGAAGGCTAGAGATCAAGATTTATGTGGTTGGAATGAAGTATCTTGGCCTCAACACAAGTGTAGGTGGTTCTCTCTCAGAAAATGTATGTTGGAAGTGTAGGCATGTTCTGATGGCTCTCTCCTCAAATGAAGAGTGGGTGGAGAGGTATATATAGCCTCCACACAAAATCTAACCGTTACACACAAATCACCAAACTCGGTGGGACCGAATCATACAACTCGGTCAGACCGATTTAGTTCATAATGTGACCGTTAGGGTTTTCGGTGGGACCGACATGTCAACTCGGTGGGACCGATATAATTAGGGTTAGGACATAACGTAATCTCGGTGAGACTGATTACACAAACTCGGTGAGACCGATTTTGGTAATAGACTAACCAGAGAGTTGGTCAGGCAATCTCGGTGGGACCGATTCGCTCTCTCGGTAGAACCAAAACGTTAGGAAAGGGAAACAGAGAGTTTTCATTGCAATCTCGGTGGGACCGATCTTTCATCTCGGTTGGACTGAAACGTTATGATGAAAAACAGAGATTACAATCCCATCTCGGTGAGACCGAGATCCCTATCGGTGGGACCGAAAAGACTAGGCTTTGTGGCAGTGGCTATGTCAAGTGAACTCGGTGGCGCCGGATAGATTAAATCGGTGGGGGCGAGTTTGACTTTTGGTTTGAGATATATTTGGATATGAGATAGTGGTTGAGGGTTGTGGAGTATATCACTAAGCACTTTGAACAAGAACCTCATTAAGCAACACCTCATCCCCTCTTAATAGTATTGGATTTTCCTATGGACTCAATGTGATCTTGGATCACTAAAAATGAAATGTAGAGTCTTGTGCTTTGAGCTTGAGCCAATTCTTTTGTCTTTGGCATTTTGAGGGATCCACTTTTCAATCCATACCATGCCAATCATTGAGATTTTTCTGAAATATTTATCTTCAAGTAGCATTAGCTCAATGAGCTATATATTATTAGGAATTACCAAAACCACTCAGGGAAAATTGTACTTTCACTCATACACAAGGTGGAGGGAGATCGGGTAATCAATGCCAACTATTGGCATTGAGAGCACACAGTCGGTATGCTCAATTAGGGTATCCAAGTTGGAGATTAATTCTCTAAATGGGATTTCCTTGAATTCGTCTATAACTTTGGAGCTGAAACCGAAATGAATTGGTGGCGAGATGAAGCACAAGCGGGAGAGGAAGACATCACACCATGGATGTGTGTGTTTGTTCGTGCTCCTGTTCGTGTAGGAGGAAGATGATTGTTGCATGTCTTCATGTGTCTAGGCTTAGGCTAGAAGGAATATTGGACTTCGGAGGAGAGGATAAACCCAAAGCAGAAAGAAATAAGAAGGTTTAAAAGAGAAGGAAAAGAGACATGGGCATGGCTGTTCGGTGGAGCATGTGGGGGCGGAGAGAGAAAAGTCATGCTAGCTAACATATTTACGTCAATCGAGTTCTTGGAAATGATTTTTTATTTAAATAACTATCGCAAAATAATTATGGTCACATATAATTACCAAACCTTCTCTGATAAATCCAAGACTTTTGAATAAATCCAAATACTTATATTGTGATGTGGGAAAATAGTTTTTGCTCAAACTTAGTTATGGAAATTCATTTTTTTTTTCATTTTAGCTTTTATAAATTCCCTAAAAACAAGTCTTGGGGTTTTATAATTCCCATAATTATTTTTCTTCAACCTCAAATATGCAAGGATCATATATAACTAGAGAAGTCATTTTATCTCCACTCTCTATTTTAAATAAGACCCAAATCCAAATGCATCAAAATTTTAATAAATTATATATCCATGATTATGAGAAAGACGTTTTATTATCACTATTGAAAATATTTTTGAAATATTGTAAATAATAATAACATTTTTTGAATTTAAATAAAAAATAATCTAAGATTTATATTTGCTGGATAATTATGTTGATCCAACTCTCATTACACGGTTTGGAGAATTACAAATCCTTCTAAAATTCATAGAATTTGATTCAATAATATTTAATGAATTAATTATTTATTTAACATTTCAAAATTTATAACTATTTATGCTCTTATAGGAAGTTTTTCATCAATCAGAAGCAAAATATCAATATGTGGAAGCACTACTCTCTACACCAATCTTCAGTCCCCCAACTGCACCCATGTCCCGACACCTGATTTTACTGAATTCTCGTGCAGCCATGTCATCATTTTTACTTGCTAGAACAACACGGTGGGGTATAGCGCAATAACATGAGTTGTACCAAGCCACTAACATGTCACGAGAGCTATTTCTTATCTCGCCATAGGCGAGGGCGAGCGGGCCCGCCCTTTTAGTGCAGTTTTCACGTTTACTGTAGTCGCTCGCTGTAGGTTTAGGTCTGATTTTCTTTGGTTTTCTCTCTTTTTTTTCTTCGGTTCCTTTTGTTTTTTCACCGATTTTCTCTCAGTTTTCTTTATCTCTTCGCTATAACTTCTGTTTTCATTTGTTTTTCACTCTTCTTTTCTCGGTTTTCACTAATTTTTCATTCTGTTTATTTTCTTCTTCATTTTCCTTTGTTTCTTTTATTTGATTTTCATTGATTTCCTTTGGTTTTCTTTGCTTCTCCTTCTTTTCACCGTTTTAGTCCCGGTTTCTTTCATTTTTATGTACGTGTTTTTCTTTACGGTTTTCATATGTTTTTAGAACCTTTGCTGATAGTTTCTTGTTCATAGGCTTTTTAACATTTTTTATCATTTTCCTTTGTAAACTTTGTTTCTTTGTCAGTTTTCATCTTTTTTTTATTTTTATTTTCCGAATACAACAACATTTTATATACACATTACTTTTTCTAAGTACATACTTTTTATGTATAAATTTTTCCATAAAATTTTTCCATATACATTATATTTTTGTATAGATCAGAAATTTTTTATGTACACATTTAGTATTATTCTAATACATTATTAACATTCAAAAGTATATTTTTCATTTTTCATGTAAATGCATTATTAGCATTTTACATATAAAGTGATTTCTGTAAATGCACTATTAGCATTTTCATTTTTCTATGTAAAGTGATTTCTGTAATATATATATATATAGATTTTTTTTTTGAAATATAAGCAAAAGGAAAAGGACAATGAAAATGTGAAAAAAGAGAGGAAGAACTACCTTCCTGTGCCCGCCCATTTATGGCGATACCTGATGCGAGCGAGCACCACAGCTCACGTCAGCCGATAACATGCGCTAAAAGGCGCTGATGCTACATGTTATTGGCTTACGCAAGCGAGTGCTACAGCTCGCGTTAGGGGATAACATGAGCTAAAAGGCACTCAGGTCACATGTGTTGAGTTCTGGCAAAATATATTTTCCGAGGCCTTATATGCGTGTTAGCTTTTAACTATCTTCGCTCTATGTTTTTTAAATATATGTGCCATTCAAATAAAATGTTCACGTGTTTCAGAAAATGTTCATCACATATTTAAACATTTATACAATGCAAAACAAAATGTTTGTGTACATTTTAAGAAAAAACATACCATTCCAAAAATGTTCAACATTTACTAAAAAAAATCTTCAAACATGTATTTGAAAAAAAATGTTGAGTTACGGGCTGTTTCCACGGACATGGCGTTACAGACAGATGTGTCCCCCCCCCTCCCCCCTCTCCCCCCAGGGTGGGGATCCCTTCCGTCGAAGTAGGTGCCACCTTTCTCTGTAGCCTTTTATTCGTAAAAAAGTGCCAGTAAGCGTAGCATTGTTTTTGAAAAAAAATTGTTTATTATACATTTGTTAAATATATTATGTATGTACACTGAAAAAGTACAGTGTGTATTGAAAAAAGGTGACATGTATTTGAAAAAAAAACAAATTACAACTTAAAGTATATACTCTTAATTGCGAATCAACCTGAGATTGGATGGTTAGAGGGACAGTGGTATCCCCAGCCAACCGAGGCTCAAGTCCTGGTGCTCGCATTATTCCTGAATTTATTTCAGAATTTTCGGCGATGCGCTTTTAGTGGGAGGAGACGTTCCCGTCGACGCTCGTCGTCGACGGTGACTTCGTAAATTTCAAGATGACATGCCGGCTCAGTCTCTCGGAGGTGCTCATAGGAGTAGGGTGTGCGTGTGTGCGTTCATATGGGTGAGTGTATACGGGTATGTGTGAGCGCTTGCGTCTGCCCTGATGTTAAAAAAAAGTATGCTCTTAATTACATGCATGTCTATATGTTTGGAAGACGTTTCTAATTGGTGTCCCCTGAAGTGGTTAGCTCATCCTGCCCTCGTGGACATGTACGTAACCACGATGACGTACGCATGCAACCCACACGAAACAAGCACCGCAAGAACCTCCACCTCCATCTACTCTTCAGTCAGCCACGCCACAGTCCCCCAAGGCGACACTGATCGATCGATCCAGCGACTAGGGCCATGGCGGCCGCGGGGTGGTTTCTAGCCGCCGGAGCCATCGTCATGGCCACCCTGCTGTCAGGCTGCGCCCTGACGGCCCCCGCGGCCGGCATGCCCACGCCCACGCCGCCGTCGTCCTCCTCGCTGGATTGCGTCACGGTGACGTCGCTGCTGACGGGCTGCGCGGCTTTCGTCACGCGCGGCACGAGCGCGGCGCCCCTGCCGGCCCCGGGCACGCCGTGCTGCGAGGGGGTGGACGGCCTGTACGCCGTCGCGGCGGACTCGCCGGACAACTGGCGGTCGGTGTGCCGCTGCATGGCGGGGCTCGTCAGGCGGTACTGGTCCAACGCGTCCGCCATCGCGCTGCTGCCGGGGCTCTGCGGCGTCTCGCCGGTGTCCACCGCTCACGCGGTCACCTACTGCACAAGGTAGACGGAAAATGCTAGCTTGAGTTCGTTCGTTTTTGGTCACCACTCACTCAGAAGCAGATGACAATCGTTCTTTTCTTTGAGGCTAATGGTAAGCTAATTCCCTTGCAGCATCCCCTGACGGTTCTCAGCCTCGGCAAGGCGACCGACAATTTTAAGAGCATGCAGCTTGTTTCAGTTTGAAGTTATCAATTTTGTTCTTTGCTAGTAGTAGAGTAATAGTGATTTTGCTTTGCTACCGGCCTGTTCAATTGGGTGTTGCTCTTGTTGTTAGGAATAATAATCTTCGGTTGTAATGAGTTAAGAATCTATGTGATATAAGTAGAGTCCAGTAGTAGCAGGAGCTGGCTTGCACTCCGATGGCCAAGTGTGATACTAGTTAGTTCGTGTGGATGTGGGTAAGTGGGTTGTGCAGTTCTCGCCGTCGCGTGGGGATGGCCGGCAAGTTGAGGGTTTACCGGGTGCGGAGGAGCGTCAGTGCGGCAGCGGGGCTAGCCTAGTGCACAAATGCGGCTCGTCTCTCGGTGAGAGGCAGCGCCTTTGCAGCGGATGCGATCTAGGCGTGTCTCCTTGCTCCTCTTCTACCTGGCCACTCTTTTGGAATGGAATATTAGGCAAATTCATGATTAATTCTGGTAAATAATGCATGATTATAACAGAAATTAGCATGTAAAAATCTTGCTTTAACCATACATTTCTAAACCTGCAAAGGAAAAAAAGAAAATTTGTAGTCGCCTATCCGCCCTCCCCCCTCCCCTCTAGTTGACCTCCTTGGTCATTTCAGTCGCCTCTCAAAGGAGGGCGAATGTCACGCCTACAACTCACACCAATGAAGCCGTAGTGGACTAAGTAAAGGGGATAAGGCCCAAGAGTCCTTTGTGGCCGACGAACAGTGTGTTTGAGTGTGTTATTATATCACCTGAAATGACACTACAACAAAAACCCACCTATAACAACGCATATCTAGCAACGAAAGTCGAGATGCGTTGAGTTAAACAAACCTCCCACCTCCCCACCAAGGATAACCTCCCTGTATCCACCTCGGTCCAAATATCACGCAACCAACACACAGCAAGCAGGAAAAAAAAAGAACCCAATCTCTTATCTCCCCACCACCTCTCTCCCCGATTCACATCTCCCACCCGAGCTCCACCACAACGCCGCTGCCGCCGCCGCCTCTGATTCGAGGAAACTCCGGTGCTCCCCTTCACCACGCCTCACCAGCTCGTCCCCCCTCTTGTTCTCCTCTGGCCCCGCCCCCAACCCCCACCGCCACGACGTCCTCCACGCCTCTGCACGGCGCGACGGTTCATTGTTGTAGCTCATGTGCTCGGCCCAGCAATCCCACTTCCACACGCGATCGGCTACCGGCTAGGCTCGATGGTGCTGTTCCACCTTGGCTACCTCGACTCCGATGTGACGGTTCAGTAAGGCACCCCTCCCCTCTGCTCTTGCCCTGCCGCTGCTTTGTGGCATGGCATCTTGCCATGGATAATTCTTTGCCGGCCATTACGACAATGATTAATGCTGCCTTATCACTTGCCTGATCCGCCTTTGTGGGCGCTGGCTTGCACCGACAGCCACACCACTCCATGGTTTGTATTCCTCACTATTCTCATATGTGCACAGAAATACTGCTACCTAGGGGTAATTCAGTCATCTGGGTGTACGCATACAAGTGATTCACCACATGGCTGTATGTGTTGATTCAGGAAAATGTGTGCGTTCTCTTTTTCTAAATAGTTCTATCTTGTGATACATTAGATTTTAATTTTTCATGTAGCTATGTGTGTGTATAATTAATTAATATATCCATGAAGATGATTAGACTGTCAATTGAATAAGTTGATAGTATCTCTGGATATCCTAGCTGTTAGTTTCTGACTATTTATAAAAACCATTCCTTCTAGTATCATTTAATAGGTGACCACTATTATGTACAACATCATGATTTTTTTCGAGAAAGAAAACAAATATCTTCTTATCGGTGTTATGAAACCTTACTGATTTCCTTGTAATAATCTATGAATAAGCCCCACATGCATCTCTACGTCCTATTATTTCTCTTTATCTTTATTTCATAATCCTTAATTTCATCTCTCCTTGCTAGTTCTGAAATTGACTTCGCATCAGCCAACATTTGTCTGTTTATTCTTTCTCTTAACACGTAAATCCTCAGGTTCAGAATGATGATACTAGCTAGTGCTTATGGTATGACTTATGATCCACTGATTTAGATATGTAAAACTTAAATGTTCTTGCAAGTACTTATGAAGCGAATCCATCATTCTTTGCAGTGCCAAAATTTCTTACATATTCATCTTTGGGAGAAAGATCAAGGCATATAGTGGGCTACTTCTGCAAAAGGAGGTACGACAGCATGATTCCAGCTGGGTAGTAAACGTGTAGGTGATTTACATGACATTATCTGCAATGTAATTTAAAAACCGAGGTTGAAAAAGTTTGTGTATTCATAATTCAGATTTGTCTTATTCCCAAGCATCTATATAAATTAAAATCATGTGAAAACATACTTGTTATCATTTAATAGAACCACCTGATTTAGCTTTGTGGGAATTATGTTCTCTCAACCTAAAAAGCACGGACACGGGGACGGAAAGACGGGGATACGCATACAAGGACACGGGATACATTATTTTTCAAAAACAGTCGTTCGGGGATACGGTGAGTATATATAAAATAAATAAGAAATATACAGAGTCAAAACAGAAAAAAACAATGAAACACTGCTGGGTCTGGATCCCACAGAGGATAGTTCGTATCTACGAACACCAGGGACCAGGCTGTCCTTTGATCTCACCCACGGACGGGTGGCCCCGGGGGTGGCGCTCCCGGATGCCATGCTCCCTAGAAACAAGTAGAAATCATTCAAGCGAGCACAACATGGGGAAGCAATTAGCAGCCTCTCAATTGAAGGAAATCATGTCACAAAGATGAAGAGGTTGAGGAGAGGCTGCTGGCCTTGGGGTTACCTGCTCGAGTGTGGTTGCCTCCGCGAGGAGAAGCTGCTGGGGGCGGTGGTCGAGTCCAGGTGGCGGCGGCGCGTTCGCTGCTGGTTAGCAGCAGGTCCTTCGTTATGTGGCGTGCGTGCGTACGAGAGTTTGTATTGTGCCGAGGCTATTATTGGGCCTCCCGAGTCCCTCAACGTATCCCAGCCGTATCGATGCTTTTTTCTTTTCTTTTTTTAATTCAGGAATCATGGGATGCTGCGGGATACGTGTATCCCAGCTTATCCAGGCGTGTCGCCGTATCCCGCTGTACTAGGACATCAAATCGGCAGATTTTGCCGTATCCATGCTTTGTAGCTCTCAACTTCAAGTACTTCTGGAAATTTGAAAATCTCTACATTTATATGTATTGTTTTGAGAACTGCAGATCTTTCTTTGCAATCAAGGATGCTATATTTGTCGATGTACATAGTTTTTGGCATGTACCTCACTGTATCTTCATTATATTCTTTGTAAGGTGTTTAACTCGTTTAACATAAGGACGCTCTTTTCAAAAGGCCCTCTTTTCTCCGTCTATATAGCATAGTGCTATGGCTGGGACTGTAAAAAGTGATCAAATTATGATATTTCATAGCTCTTTAGAGGTGATGATATATGTTGGATGACGAAACAAGGATATTGTTCTGGTGCTTGCTTCGACTTGGGTGTTCAGAGAAGTGAAACTTTAACTAATCTGTTCAGGGAAGCAACATATTGCATTTAAAGTGAAGCTTCCTCTATGATATGGAGATGCAATCATCCATCTAAAGACAAGGTATGCTCATTTCTCTATTGTGTGAATTCAACATGGCTGAGCAACAATTTATTTGCTCATACTTTTTTCAATATTAATGCTTATTGCAGTTCCTGCTTAGCTTGGGAAATCCAAAGAAGAATGTTGCCCTTGCTACACTCCAGAGTACTGACCTATAATATAAAACAAAAAACTATGGGTGTTGACTTGGTACTCCCTCCGGGAGTAACTGTTTCTTGGTTGACATAACCACTAAAACAAAATTATTAGTCATATAGTAAGATTAACTATCACATGTCCTCCAACCTTTATATGTTGCTCTTTTGTTTAAATTTTACTTCCCTGTTAATTGATTTTCTTTGATGGTACCTTGTTATTCTCATTTCTTTGTTGTTGTAGATTGCCAAGATAAATCGATGATGCATGGCTCAGAAGTTGATTACAAGATCGAGAAGGTGGCTACTACTAGATAGTTTCAGATTATGTTTTGGAATGTAATTTTTAGGGTCAATGTTTCAAACACTATGTGTTTAGATGGCTGAGTCGTTCAGTGCAAGGTTGAGAATCAGACTATTACTAGATAGTTTCACATATTGTAATCTGTGTATCATGTTCTTTGTAAAGCAATCAAGTTGATTTAATATATGTGACCTTTCTCATTGTTATGTTTGTGTCTCCTATGCATTATCAACATTAATGCAATAAGTTCTGGATGCTAATATACAAAATACCATTAATTGTCCAAGCAATACGATAATTCTTCTAGGCATTACAATGGTCATTTTCTAGGCTAGCCACCAACGCATATGAAGTGTTGTTGCTCTAGCTCTATATGTTGCTATCTTACAACACTTATTTATGCCGTTTACCAACGCATGTATATATGTTGGTGTAGACCTTTGCAACGCCACCAACAGCAACGCATTTTAATCCGTCGGTGTAGACCTTAGCAACGCTTATATGGACATACGACAACACATTGATGCGTTGCCAAAAGGGGGTTCTTGTTGTAGTGCGACAAAATAGGCATGTGGTGCATGAGGAACTAAAAGACCCCCTTCTTTCTCTTATACCTCACCTCTCGATGTCTTTGTTCTCATCCCCAATTTCCCTACCAACTCCCGATATGAGTGATGCCGATCCCTTCTCTGGGTCAGGTTGTCATAGGGCAGTGGCCGCCGGAGCTAGGCAATGGGAAAGTAGGAAAATAGAGAGGAGACTGGCAGAATGGTGGGATGTGGTCGTACGAGGGTCGGGGTGAACAACGACAACGAAGCCGCGTGCAGGGACCACCACGCAGCCAGTGGCGGAGGGACATTTTCTAATCCGAGGACCTTAAAAAAAGTGTTCCTTTATAATTTTTACAAGGCTAGGGAGTGTGGCCCCTGCTGGCCTACACAACAACAGGAGAGGCCCCACGAACCAACCTCTGGTTGGATGGTTAAAGGGACTGTGGTATCCCCAGCCCATCAGGGTTCAAGTTCTGATGCTTGCATGTATTTCTGGATTTATTTCAAGATTTTCGGCGAGGCGCATTCAGTGGGAGAAGACATTCCTGTCGACGACTAGGTGCCTACGGTGACTTCGTAAATTTCAAGGTAATATGCCGTCTCAGTCTTTCAGAGGTGCTCATAAGGATAGGGTGTGTGTGCGTACATAGGGGTGAGTGTATGCGCGTGTATAAACGCTTGCGTATGTACTATGTTAAAAAAAACAGGAGAGGCCCCGAGAGCACACCGTATCCGTCGACCTGAAGGGCTCAAGGCTTTAGAGCTCACACGGCGAGTATCATGCGATCTCACCTAGACATGTTGACATGACATAGCACTAAATCAGAAAAGAGAGGATAGCATTGGAATGCCACTTTTAATCATATAAAATAATAAACAAGATCATCTTAAATAAATACAAATACATGTAGTTATGCATGATTCTCCTCAATGACTAGCCTGAACACCAGCGCAGCTAATGGCTGGCCGTCCAAGCTGCAGCTCTATCAACTTCAGTCACAGAGAGGTCTGGCTAGGTAGCGAGGAAGGGGGGAGAAACAGGTGTTGATAGACCAAAAACAGTAATTAACCAAGATACGTACTTGTATGCGGATTGCATCATTGGTGATGATACCACTGAAAGAGTTGTGAAATCACAAAAGCAGGTGTCAAGTCATGAGCAACCCCACAGCGTCTCAAAGAACCAACAGTATTCCCGCTATAAAACTCAACAAGCAAACTGCAGGATTAAACACACAAAATGGGGCCAAGAAGATCTTCACAGCGACATCTGGAGAACGAGAACCGGAAACATAATCAAAAGGAACAGTATGTACTCATAGCACATATACATGTATTACATGTTACAATAATATATATAGGTCTTAAGTAATGTGCATGACGGACCTTTCAAAGCATACAACGAGATAGGACGCACGCACAGCGCATATTTACAGAAAGCTCAGTATGAGCCATGAGTTGAGATTATTTTCTACTCATAATAAAGCTTCAGTTTTAGCCATCACGTACTACGACGGTTGATACTGCAATTTATGTCACAATCTCCGGCTCGCATACTGCTAAGTTAAAACATATATATACAACACACACAAGGTTTGCGAATCAAGGCGGCCAGATGCCTTTCACTTCAAATGGTTTCCTGGGAGGAAGAAGTCCTCCTTCAGCACATGCTCCCATTCCGGGGGTGAGTTGCTTAGCTGCTCGTCATGCATTTGCGCACTTGCAGGTTCCGCTGGTGCTGAGACAATAGGAGACTCTTCAAGCAATGCACTGACGTACTGGCTGGCAGTTTTGCTATCCACTTCATCAGATTGGGCCCTGGACCCAGCATCGTCAGGCAAATCAGTCTTCTGGACTAGCTCATCATGCGCCCCTCGACCGAAATGTTTTGTTTCAAAGTGACCCGCCCAATCATCAGAATGGAAAGCCTCTTGTCCATCGTTCACAGCGCTGCTATTGTTACCTTCACGCCTTTTCAGGACTTGCAGCCTGGCCATAACCACGTCTTCAAGCTGACCGAATTCATTCTTGCTTGCTGTTTGGAGCTGATGAGCATTGCCCTCGTTTGATGAACTTACATCATCACTACAGAACATCAAATCTTTGAGCTTAGCCATAAAAGCGCCATGGATTTTGCTTTCACTAGATTCTAACTGCTCTATGTTGGTGTCCTCATCCAATGGGCCTGTATTGTTGTTACAGCTTGTGAAATCGTTAAGTGCAGCAATGGTAGCACCATCAGCTTCACCACCTTCACTGCTGCTTGCTTCTGAACGCTCTTTGATGATGTCCTCCACTAAAGAAGTTATCCTATCGTCAACAGCATTATCAAAAACAGTGTCATCAACAACATCTGTCCTGTTATAATTACTTGTTCCCTTCTGCAGCTCAGCATTGACCTGACGGGAGCAATTTATACTCTCATCACGGAGCTTCAGAACTTTCAGTCGAGCAAAGACATCAGCATCAACCTTATCACCTCCCTGAGGTAGCAAGGCTGCATTGCCGATATTGCGCTCTTTCACATGGTTTTGTTGTTTGCTAGAACCAGCAATCCCTTCAAAACATACAGAGTTCTTGTGTTTGGGCAGGTTAGAGGCTTTGGCTTCTCCTAATGAATCGGCAGGTGCTGCAGCTACAAGATTATTCAACACACAGGAGTAAGTGAATGTTACGAATTGTCCAGATAAATTAAGGCACACTTACTTGCTACACACGTACAAACAGAAGCACTAACCTGTTTGCTGATTGCAATGTTTTGTCGCAAGTTTCATGCGGGCAAGTTGCAGTTCATACTTGAGTTTACACATGGAAGCTTCAGCTTCAATCCATAGATTCTTATATATCAGCATTTGTGCATCTTTAGTATCACCAATGACATTCTCTTCTGGAAGTTTAGTAAGATCCTGCACGCAAGAAGATGGCAATAGTATAAGTTACATGATTGAGAGGATAGCAGATACCTAAAACATTCCTAAGTAATGAAGCACTACCTCCAAAATAAAAGCTCTAAAATCTGCACCAATGTTCTCCCAGTCAAGTCCATCAAACTTCTCAGGCTGATGATTCTTTCCATGGCACCTTGTATTTGTTTGGCAGCAGTTTCCATTGACATCATCATTTTTTAATGCAGCCTTGCACATGAAAGTAAACAAACCAAAATGAGTCAACCAATAATTTCACGGCCATTTTCATATTTGTATAGAAACACAACTGAATTTAATATTATGTTACTTAATGACAAATTTCGAGTGGATCCAAAAGTGGACCCTTGCCAAATGATTATTAAAAGATGGGTCAAATAAATGAAAATTCCTGGCCAGGGCATTAGCTTTGTACAGCTAGCAAACAGATCATGATGTTAATTAACTAGTCGGCCCGAACAATGTAAGGCCAGACAATGGATGTTGTAAAGCAATATCAGCAGCTGTTAACACTGCTCAAAGAAAGCAAGAATGATATAACGTTTCAGCAAATAGTGGACATGATCTCAGTTATCATGAACCAAAAACCATATCACTACCAAAAATAGAAGCTTAGTCATTCTTAGTACGGAAATACCAGGGGTAGCAAAAACATGCAACTAGTCAAAGTGAACAATAAGCATTCATATCAGCCATACCGCTTATATACAAGTGAGAAAACTTGAATACTTACCAGGTTGTAATGTACATCTTTTAATTCTTGAATCACAAGTTCAATGAATGTAGTACAAGTCATATAAAGTAACTTTATAGTAGTAGTATTCATGAAAGCATAACTTAATCAAGTTGGTGATACCTGACAATGGTGATTTTGTATCATACATCCATACCTTGCTTATCTTGGAACTCAAAGAACTGAGATTGTGTATTGTAGATTGAACAAGTGCATGTTCAGATTCCTCCAACTCATAACCACCATCGCAAGTAGATAGAAGCACTACTGAGATATTATAAATTGACTTGATTAAGTCTTCTTGAGTCTTGGATCTGCGGGTAACTTTATCTGAAGATATCTTCACCAACTCCTCAACACCAGCACTGCAATGGGATAAATGCTCCAGACCTTTCTTCACAGGCATCTCCGAGTACAGACCTTCCAATGTTGCCACAGCTTTATGGACACAAGTATTTCCTTGTAGACTTTCTTTTGTTAAACTCCTAACCTTTGCAATTGGAGCTGCATCAACATTGCTTGAAACTTTCTTACCAGAATCTTCATTCATGCCCACAACATGACTGGCGAAGTCTCTGCCTAACACTATGGGTTCAAATGTTCTTTTGCCAAGAAAAACACCTCCCTGTTGACCTGGTGTTACTCCATTTTCGGAATTGTCTCCTGTCTTACAGATCACGTGGTTTTCTCTTCTGGTGCCTTGATCTACAGATACATAACTAGGGTGGCTAGACCTAGCCATACCATCGAAATCCCCAACAATGGATGGTTGTGCATCACTATGACCTTCAGATTTTTTACACCCTGAAGGCAGACTGAATGAAGAAAGACAATTTACGTAGTAAGGTAGACACGAATCACTCTCGGGATTTGATGTGTCATGACACTTGGGAAATAACACAGAATTACTTGTACCAAACTCAGAAAGCTTCTTGCTTTGGTGCAAATCATGGAGGTCACCTGAGCCATTAGCAGAAAAAGGAGCTTCATCATTTTTCACACCAAATGATGACTGGAGTACAGTTGGTGTCCCTTTCCAACAAGGAGAATCAACAACAGGATTATTTACTTCAAGTGGCTCGATGAAAAGGTCACGAGGCTGAGAAAATGCATGTTCTGAAGGAGAGATATTGGAACATGATGCTTGTAAGCTCTTGAAACCAGACTTCACTTCTGATGAAGGCTGCACAGGTCTCCCAGATTCAGAAGTGTCACCTGAAAGATAGTTCTCTCCAACTCCATGTCTGTTAAGTGGATAGGTTCCTGGCTGCACAGGCCTCCCAGTTTCTGAACTCTCACCCAAAGGATAGTTCTCTCCAACTCCACGTCTACTAAGTGGATAGCTTCCCATTATTCTCGTACCATTGTCAGAGTTACTCCAGTCACCATAATGTTTATAAGCAGTCTGATGTCCAAAGAGGTCTTTCTGTTCATTCTGCATGGAGTCAAAATAATCAAGATTTAATCTGCAAGGGTTTATATATGGTGAGGAAAATGCACTTTCCAATATATGGCCATCTGTTGTGGGTGACAATGATTTTGTTGTAGCGCATACTTCAGGTGAGGCAGAAACAGGTGGCATGGACAGGTTGTAATCCAATGGATATGTTGAGGATGATGGAAGATGTGCCGTGTAGTTATCATAAGCAGAATACGGGGAATGCTGATTCACGGGCTGAGGTGTGGAACAGGGTTTTTTATCTAAGCAAGCAAACATGTTAGGAGAACCAGAAGGCTGATGGATAACTGATGACCCAAAATCACTTGGGAGGGCCTTTGACGTTCTTTGGTAAATTCCAGGATACTTCTCTTCCATCCACTCGGAGCTGCATGTTGTGAAGGGATGTGGCTGCTGCACGGTGGTACCAAAATGATTCCCAGTGTATAAGCCATTGTGTGTATTCTCAGAAACCAGAAACCCATCAGAATTAGCAAAACCTGCATAATTTGGTTGCTGGCGTTAGGTAACAACATAAGGTTAATCCATGCTATACACCTAGACATTACTGCAATGTGTTGTCCTCCACGAAATTGCCCATGACACTAAAATTACAAGGCAAAACTAATAACATGAACAGTGAGAAGCATCTAGATAATATCATGGCTCATGACTAGCTGACCCATACACGTAAGTGCGCAATTAATTGTTGTCTCTCAAATTTCAGAAGTACTACTTCCGTTTCAGTTTACAAGTCCTACGCGTATATCTAGGTTGCCAATTTTATCACCCTAATATAAACTATATAACACAAAAATTATACCTTTTGAAAGTAGAAACTCCAAAGTTTATGTTGGTATATTTTTTGTAATATATGACTTGTATTAGATTGGTCAAATTGACGACCTAGGGGTACGCGCACGCCCTGTAAACTGAGAGAGAGGTAGTAACTCAATCTACTACTCCCTCCGATCCAAATTAAATGATGCAGCCTCTATACAACGTCCATTTTACATTGTATAGAGGCTGCGTCAATTAATTTGGACCGGAGGGAGTAATATATTTCGCAAAATTACAAATTACTCAACATGTCTGAGATCCCAAGATGCAGGGTATGTGTGTAACCAACTATCGCCGCCATGGAAACAGCAATCAAAATTAACAAACCGCGAAGCACGATTCCACGGGCCAGCCCGGTAACGGGAGAAGAGAGGGCGTCGGCTCACCTCGGTACCCGGCCGCTGCGCCGGCCTCCAGATCCATGTAGCTCGCGGGAGGCTCGACCCAGGAGTCGTACAGCGACGGCGCGGTGCGGAGGTCGGGGTAGGGGCTAGGGTTAGCGGGGGCGTTGGGGACCGGATCGGGGGTCGCGGCCCCGCGGGTACGGCCGACGGTGAAGGGCGCCGCGGACGGGGAGAGGTAGGAGAGGGTCGCGTGCGGCTGCGGGGGCGGCGGCGGGGAGGGCCGGCGATCGCCGGAGTACGCCATCGTGTCGTGTCGACGCCGGGTTGTGGACGGATGCGGCTGCTGCTCGGTGCGAAAGCAGAGTGCGCGTCTCGCGTCGGCAAGGTGTGGAGTGTGGGTTTGGTGGATCGGGTCGGACTTTTTTTTTCGGTGAGGGGTTCGGGCCCTCGGGAGGGGAGCTGGGCCTGACGGCCCGTGAAGTTGGTGTGCCCCGACCTGCCGAACGCTCGCAAACAACCAAGGGAAAACTACCCCTCAAAAAAAAAGGGAAAACTTTGTTTTTGCCACTCTAGTTTTTGCCCACTTTGCTTTTACCACTCTAGAATTTCACATCTTACTTTTGCCATTCTTAGCTTTTGACAATACATCACAAATGCCATTCCATGGCAAAAATGAAAATTTTTCATTTCACTTTTGCCACTCTTAGCTTTTGCAATGTATCACAATTACCACTCTCAAAATTTTGCTTTTGCCACGGAATGGCAAAAGTGATATTTTGTCAAAAGCTAAGAGTGGCAAAAATGAAATATCAAACTCTAGAGTGTCATAAGTAAAGTGGGCAAAAGCTAGAGTGGCAAAAACAAAGTTTTCCCAACAACAAACGGCGGGAGTCACTAGTTAACGAGCGCTCTTTTCGGAGCCTCACAACAATCACCGCTACGTGTCGCATTTTGGACGCTCCCTTCGAGTTTTGTTTTATCGAAAACATAAAAAAAACGCATTTTCTAGTTTTTTTTCTTTCGCGATAGATACGGGAAACGAAAAAAAGACGCTTTTTGTTTTTTATTTCTTTTACGAGAGGCACGTTTTTGCTTCTGAAAGGCATGATTTTGCTTTCTGGAGAGCCACAGCCATGCCTTTCAAAAACGAAAAAAACATGTTTTCTATTTTTTTATTCCACGAGAGGTACGATTTTGTTTTCGCGGGAGACACGGCCATGCCTGTTTCGGAAAGGGAAAACCATGCTTCCAGTTTCGGTTTTTTGTCCAGTTTTTTCATGAAAAAAATGTTCGTCAAAACCTATCAACATAATATCTAGTTTTGAAGATCTCGACGCGAGGAATCCAACGGCGAAAACGGTTTGAGATTTGGACGCATGGTTTAAGAGATAAAACATTTTGAATAAATGGATCTACTAAAAAAGAGAAAACTCCCAGGTTGTGACAAGTGGCACACATGCAACGCGCCACTTGTCACAGCCTGAGGAGGTGAGAGTGATCTTTGCAAGGAGTACTCCTCAATTAGTGATTTCGTCACAAATGTCAAGACTCCCTAGTCAAAAATTGTCGTTTGCTCAAAAAGATTTTTTTTATTAAAATACTTATATATTTTATCATACATTTTTATTTTATTAGAGTTTTGGTTTGGATTTGGATTTGATTTCTTTCCTACTGATGTAATTTTTTTCAAAAGCATTGACACTTTTTTAGGTGGCTAGTGGGGAATGGAGGCAGGAGCACCACATGTCTCGGTGGCATGTTTGGATTTAATTATTTCAATAGCATAGTCGCGGGATGGTGGTAGACTATACCTGATCATACCTCGGGCCGGGCCTAGCCAAGTCCGACGCAAAAAACCCAGGCCCGGGTCCGGCCCGGCCCAGCCATCAGGCTTGTTTTCTGGGCCTGAGCCCGGCCCGAACACATAAAAGCCCGTCGGGCTTCGGGCCGGACTGGCCCGACCTTTAGAAAAGTGTGAAAACGACGGGCCTGGGCCCGGCCCGGCCCGGCCTTCGGGCTCAAAATCTAGGCCCGAGCCCGGCCCGGCAGCAGCGTCGGGCCGGGCTTCCCATGGCCAGGTATATGGTAGACCCTAGTTTGACTCAACCTATATTGAGCCAAGTTAGCTTGTGTATCCATTTTTAGGGTTTCCAATATCTTATTCTTGAAAATCGAATTCAAATTCAATTCTTTTTATGACTGCCTAGTAAGCGGACAACAATTGCTTTGTACCTAGAGATCATGTCTCCTCCACCGTCCCATATTAATGTTACCATTCAACGTTATTTTTGGCAAATGCACCGTCTCAAGGGGCACATCTTGCTCGTCAAATAAGATAGGGTAATTCAAATAAATTATAAGTGGCCACTGCTACATGTCTCATAATGTTTTTAAAAGTCGTGAAGTATCATAATGTCAATCATGATGTATTTATCTTAAGTGAATGATGTGTTGAACTTGTTCTAACAAGAAAAGTTATGTGAATGTAGAAAAACATGAGAGATCCATCTTTTTGTGGGGTCACCAAGTTTCAAATTTGGGTACTCGCATTTACATAGTTGAGCGTGCTTTGCTAAGATAAAATCACTGTCTCCATAAGACATTATTGAGCTCTCAGCTTCTCTCCTCCTAGGCATTGTGGCCGGGGCTTTTTTAAGAAGGGGGGGGTACTCCATCTTCTTCGTACATCGTGTAAAATCTCTCCTCGAAGTTCTTCAATAAATGCAACTTACCGTTTATATTACTCCTGGATAGGTTAGCACTAAGTTGACATAAATTCTAACAATTGAATTAACATAAGCGCATTCGGAAGAAGTCAAAGTGAATATTATCGTGGAATTATCACGGCAGATATCCTAGTGAAAGGACTTAGTCGTGGAGCCATCGCAACTAAGAAGTTTAAAGGGGTTAATCGAGACAAAAGACACGAGAGATTTATACTGGTTCGGCCCCTTGCGGTCACTAGTAGAAAAAGGGTCAAACGTGAAGCACAATAGTGCCGGTTTGAATTTCAGCCGGCACTAATGTGTACAATAGCACCGGTTCGTGGCGGCGATCAATAGCACCGGTTCCTGGCGAACCTTTAGTACCGGTTCATGCCACGAATCGGTACTAAAGAGGCTGTGTCAGCCTGCGGTCAGGCTATGGCCCCACCATCACCATTTAGTGCCGGTTCGTACCACGAACCGGTACTAATGAGGTTATGGCAAGCTGTTTTTAGTCCCACCTCGCCAAAAGAGAGGGACTAGGAGCGGTTTATAAGCCCTGAGTGCAGAGACGATGAAGAAGAGGCTCAATGCTCATGTTGCTTAACTTCAAGCCTTCAGGAATATGGTAGATTGCACGGAGCTACGCGCAGTGTAGTTTACACTATTCCGAAAGGCTTGAAGCAAATTAATGAGCATTGCACCTCTTTTTTATTTTTAATAATTTATTACAACTCCGGACTTCTTCTGTTATGGCAAAAACTAATTGCACGTCGGCATTTCTTTTTTTAAAATTTTGGTTATAACTCCAGACTTTGACCATCAAGTTTTGCAGAAAAGAAAAAATAGTAGAAAAGAAAAAATAGCAGAAAAGAAAAAAAACTATAGCTGAAAAGAAAAAACTATATAAAAAAACTATTCAGAAATAAATAGAAGAAAATAAATATAGCAGAAAAGAAAAAACTACTCAGAAATAAATAGAAGAAAAAATAAAGCAGAAAAGAAAAAAAATTATATTTGCTATTTTTCAATCGTTCACAAAATGACCGTGAAATTGAAAATCACTACAAAATGAACTCTGAAAATGTTGAATTTTGGCAAACTAGATGAATAAAACTACTCACAAATAAATAGAAGAAAATAAATATAACAGAAAAGAAAAACTATACAAAAAACTACGCAGAAATAAATAGAAGGAAATAAAGCAGAAAAGAAAAAAACTATAAAAAAAATTGGGGCGCTGGCCTGTGGGCCTGCTAGGCCACAGGCGTGCAATTACAGGCCTTAAAGGCCCAGCAGACTCACAGGGCAGCGCGCAGAGTTTAGGCCCACAAGCCTGCTATATAGAGGAGTTCAAAGAGGTAGCCGCGGTTGAGTTTATAAATCAGTGCGGCCGCCCTTCGCCCGGCGAGGTGGGACTAAACTTTGGGGTGGCAGCGCGAGGCCTTTAGTACCGGTTGGTGGCTCCAACCGGTACTAAAGACCACCCTTTAGTACCGGTTGGAGCCACCAACCGGTACTAAAGGCCTGCTCTTCCCGCCTCTTGGCCTGGCCAAAGTTGGCCTTTAGTACCGGTTGGTGGCTTCAACCGGTACTAAAGGCCTCTCCTATATATACAACACTTACAAAAATTCAGTTAGATCTCCCCACTTCTTTCGTCTCCAACCTCTCGCGCGCCGCTCGAACCCGTCCTCGCCGCCCGTCGCCCGTCGTCCTCGTCGTCGTCGCTGTCCCCGCCGCCGCCCGTCGTCGTCGCCGTCTCGCGCCGCCGCCCCGAACGCCGCACGCCGCCGTCCGTCGTCGTCCCGCCGCGGTCCCGTACGTCTCTCGCTCTCGCGTATACCCGCCGCGCCGCCGTCCGTCGTCGTCGCACCCAGCCCGTACGGCGGCGCCCCCCCCCCCACGTACGCCGCCCCCCCCCCCCCCCCCCCCCCCCCCCCCCCCCCCCCCCCCCCCCCCCCGCCCCGTACGCCAGCGCCCCCGCTCGTACGTACGGGGCAGCGGCGTACGGGGCCGCACACATGCACACATACACACACATATATACGTACACACTACACACACATACATACACACATTTTTTACTTATTTTCTGTTTTTAGAAAAGTTAATTAGATGATCGAATGTTTGATTAATGTCGAATGTTAGATGAATTAGCTAGATAGAAAATTGTCGAACTAGAGATTTGAACTAGTTGAATAATTAATATAACTAGTTTATTTTTAGTAAGAAAATTATCGAACTAGTTTATTTAGGTATATGAGATTTGAACTAGTTCAATAATGAATATAACTAGTTTATTTTTAGTAAGAAAATTATCGAATTAGTTTATTTAGGTATATGAGATTTGAACTAGTTCAATAATTAATATAACTAGTTTATTTTTAGTAAGAAAATTTAGGTATCTGAGATTTGATGATCTAATTAAAATATTATTTGTTAATGAGTTTTTTCTGTTTATTTAATTTTTTATATATTTTGAGTTTATATAAATGTTAGATTAATGTCGAATGTTAGATGAATTAGATAGAAAAGTTAAATATATAGTAATGTGAATTGTTAGAGATGAATATAGTTAGATATATTAATGTTAAATGTTAGATGAATATATATTTGGCTAGATATTAATTAATGTTAGATAGTAATAGGTGTTTAATATTTCACCTATATGAACATAGGAAATGTCATCTGACGACGAAAAAGATTTCATTATGTGCGAACACTGTGAAGACCAGCGCGGCCTGTGCGACAGAAATTTCCTTGTTGATGGTAGGCGCTTCAGCATCAAGCTGGATGAGACATTCGAAGTTGATACAGTAAGTCACTTTGTCAATTATTATTTGAATGCAAAACTTATGCTTCATTTGCTTCAACTTATAATTTTAAATTTTCACTATTCTACTAGCGCATCCCCTGCCATGCAAGAATTTTTGTCTTGGATAAGATAGGTTTTAGTGCTATAGATAATATGGAGGTAAAGAGAGTTTACTTGAAGATGAAGCATGGGTATACTTTCAACATCAAATTATATAATGGAGACACATACACCCATTTTGAATGCAAAACTTGGCAAGCACTATGCAAGGCTTATGCATTTGAGCCTGGTATGGTTGTCACCTTTGATATTCGTCCGGAAGATGATATTGAAGGTAATATAGACATCTGGGTCGATGTGCAAACGCCTCCGGTTCTACCATTATGTGAGTTTTTCTCAACCATGCATGCATATTTTTATGTCTTTGATACAGTTTATTCAAAAATAGTTGACAACTAATTTGTATTGTCAGCTTATTTCGGTTCAAGCAAACATGTCCGGCGCTTGGTAGACAGGACCTACTACTGCCCTGGGGCTCAACTAAACTGCGAGGAGATAAGTCATTATGTTTCATGGCTTGAGGATCTTAATACTGTCAGAACTTAGAAATGTTAGTACTCAAAACGTGCGACCAATGGTGATCGTATTGAACTACGGTCACATCTATAATCGAAAGATGGTAAGATTTTAACTATTTGTCCTTAATTAGTGCATCTTTTGCATACAGTATTTTTGAAGCTAAACTTTCATTGCTTAGTATATTAATTACTATACGATGTTCTTCAACAGGGACTTCCGATGACAGTTGTGCCTCAGTGGATCGAGACTAAAGGTGACATGTCAATGGTTAGCTTACGGCCAAGATATCCTACATTGCACATGAGTGCATTCAGGACTTCTGAAAGCGAAGAATGCTTAATAGTGAAAGATTGGAGCAAAATTGTTAACGATCACAGAGAAGTACTAGGGGGCAGCAAGGAGAAGCGCAACCCAAGATTAGGAGACAGATTCATCTGCATGCTCCAGTATGATGAATCAGGAGAGCTATACATGTTCTATGCTATTCTACCTGAGAGGGAGCAGCACTAGTTCATGCTCTTAATTAGTGTCTCGTGTCCGTGTCCTGAACTTCGATGTTGGTGATGATTATGTTGAACTCGATGATATCTTTGCTTTTGTTACAAAGTGAATGTTTCCTCTTTAAGCTAGCCAGTGTTGGTGATGATTAGATAGCTAGCGGTAATGACTATGATGATTAAATAGTGGTAATTAGACGACTACGATGATTTTTAGCTAGCTAGAGTTTATTTATTTATTAATATGCGATGATGATGATGATGATGATGACTACAACTCATTATAACGTAAAACAATCCTAAATTAAATTGATAACACAAATTTAATTGAAAAATACAAAATAAAACAAAAACCCACAAACATTTAGTATCGGTTGGTGTTACTAACCGGTACTAAAGGGCTCCCGGCCCCCGGAGCTGGCTCGTGCCATGTGGTTTCCCTTTAGCACCGGTTCATGCTGAACCGGTACTAAAGGGGGGGCTTTAGTGCCCATACTTTAGTGCCGGTTATGGAACCGGCACTAAAGGGCCTTACGAACCGGTGCTATTGCCCGGTTCTGCACTAGTGGGTGAAGGTAAAGCCTAGTCCAATTGATGTGGTATTGCTAGGTTTGGATGACCAAGGAGCGAATACGCTAGCTTGGCTCTCAATCTCTTGTTTTCTTGCCCTAAGCCGCCGCCGGGTCGTCCCCTTATATACACGGGTTGACGCCTTGCGGCCTACAGAGTCCCGGCCGGCTCATACAACATGTCCGGCTCGGTGACATATCTTACATGCCTTACTTTACAAGTCTTATTCATACATGGTGGTTTATACTTACGGGCCTTAAGGCGCCTCTGGGCTTGGGCCTATTATAAGCCTTATGGTAAACCGTCACCTTGTATACTCTTCGGGCTTTATTTAAGTAACCTGCCATTGTGGTTGACCCGGCCCCTCCTGGGCGGGTCATATCTAGTAGTCATATCCCCAACATTAGGCCCAGGTTGATTTGAACTTTGTTCATGTCAATCTTCAACACTTAGAAGAAATCCATCTTCCACTGCTTGTAAAAGCTTTGTAACCCACCATGATGCCACCTTCAGAAAATTTGGAAACCCGCCACGACGTCATCTTAACGGATCCTTATCTTAAATGCCTTCCTAAAATCGAGGCGTCTAATTAGCTGGATAATCATCATTTTGGCCTTCCTCGTTTTCCGCGCCTGCCTGTTCACCTATCTCCTTATAAATAGGCATGGCTGGTCTTCCTCATTCTTCTTCTTCCTTCTCTCGCAACCCCTCTATCGCTCGAACTCCGCCGCCGCCGCAGCGCTCACCGTCGTCCTCAACCTTGGCCGCTGCATCAACCTAAGCTTGTCCCGAGAACGGCGGCGACCCTCCGTAGTAGAACTGCGTCCGTAAGTTTTTGCTTTTCCGCACCTTAGATCCGCATTAGGGTTTGCAAGTTCTTCTGTGTTCTTCGCTGTTCATCATAGATTCTTTGTAGTTTCTCCACCGCATCCTCTTTTGATCTAAAAGAAATATGGAACTCATGCGGTAGCTGTTTCGCATCCATTTTAGATGCTAGTAGATCCCCTTTTCTTGTACAAAGGCCTCCTTAGAACTGATGAACTCCTCTGTACTGGTTTTTTAGGTCTATATTTATTTTCCTTTTTTGAACAATCTTGATCCAAAATAATAGCAACAACCTGTGAAACTTGTTTATCTCAGTACTTAGCCAATTTTTTGTCGCTGGCAACTTTTGAATACCTTTAGTCATGGCAGCTTACCATGCCGGCTCATTTTTCCTTCATATATCATTAGCCCTTACTTAAGCCGCCATTACTCATCTGTATTGCAATCATTAACCTGTGATTCCACCAATTAACTTGAACCGGCAAATTATTTTCTTTTTAGCTTGTCCTTTTACACCATGCCGCCAAAGACGACAACAGTCTGCAACTGGGTCCCTTCCACAGTCACTGATGACACTTTGAAGGATTTTGTCACCATCGGGTATTTACCAGAGAAGAACATTATGTCCTATCACGCCCCTGACCCGGCCAAAGAAAAACCTCAGCCCAAAGATGGTGAAGTCATCGTCTTTACTGACCATATGAGCCGGGGTTTTTCACCGCCCGGCTCCAAATTCTTCAGAGATGTTCTGCACTTTTTCAAGCTTCATCCACAAGATCTTGGACCCAATTCCATATCAAATATCTGCAATTTCCAAGTTTTCTGCGAGGTTTATCTTCAAGAAGAACATATTGTTGAACTCTTCAGAGAGTATTTCTATTTAAACCGCCAGAATGAATACACCAACGGCCCCAGCTTGGAACTTGGTGGAATTTCGATTCAGCGCGGACAGGATGATGTCTTTCCCTTAGTAGTCTTGCCAAGCCATCCCAAGGATTGGAACCAAACTTGGTTTTACTGCAAAGACACGTCGCCTGCTGATGAAAAACCAGTGCCAGGTTATCGCGCGGAGCGTCTTGACGCTAAGTTTTCACTCCCTGACAAGCTTTCTGCCGCCGAACGTAAGAAGATCATCCCAACACTACAAAAAAGACACATCCGTGACATTTTGGGCCGAACAATTTTTTTTTCTGTCATACATATGACACTTCTATGACGATAATTGTGACAAACCCCGGTATCATCATAGATGTGGTGGGCTCCTACTTCTATGACAAAAAATCATGACAGAAAATGGGCTTTTCGTCCTGGGCGGGCCGGAGACGCAGCTGCATGACATTCTTTGGGCCGTCCATGACGGAAAAAACCATGGTAGAAGCGAGGGCGAGGAAAATTTTGGGGAGTTCCCGGTTACGGTGGGAGGTCGGGGGCCGAGCGATGCGTGTTTCTCTCATACACGTACGCGCGTGTGTGCGAGGCGTTGGCTCCAACTGAACCCAAGCGAGGCATTGGGATCTAACTGAACCCGAGCGAGTGCACTGCAGGCTACGCGTTACTGAACCCGAGCGATCGATCGATGGCTGTTAACTGAACCCGATCGAGCGATTCATTCGCTACTGCTGCTAACTGAAGCCGATCGATGCTGCCTTTGGATGAATAGTGAGCGTTGCGGGGGGGGGGGGGGGGGGGGGGGTGGATGAACAGTTCCCGGTGGGGGTGGATGAATAGGACCCCGTGGTGTTGCCTCTGAATGAACAGGACCCCGATTGATCGAGCCGGTTGGGGCTGGATGAACAGGACCCCGTGGAGGGCTGGATGAACAGGACCACCCCGTGGAGGGCAGGATGAACAATAGACGGTGGAGGGCAGGATGAACAGTAGCCCGTGGAGGGGTGGTTGAACAGGAGCCCGTGGAGAGGGCTGGTTGAACAGTAGCCGGTGGAGTAGCGCACGGTGGAGGCTGGATGAACAGGAGCCCCTGGATGAACAGTCGCAGGTGGAGGCTGGAGGAGGTCGACCGTGGATGAACAGTAGCTCGTGGAGGCTGGAGGGGGTCGACGGTGGAGATGAACAGTATCCCGTGGAGTCCCATTTTGCGGTACGCCACACCCCTCCTGATGAACAGGACCCCCGCTTTGACCGTAGCGCTCCAACACAAGTCCGTTTCGTCCGTTTTGCGGTACGCCACACCCCTCCAGATCAACAGGACCCCCGTTTTGACTGTAGGAGGTCCGTTTCCTCCGTTTTGCGGTACGCCAGACCCCTCCCGATCAACAGGATCCCGTTTCGAACGTGGCCGGTCAAACACAAGGCCGTTTCCTCCGTTCTGCGGTACGCCAGGCCTCGTTTCCATCGCCTGTTCCGTCCAAGCCCTCCCGATGAACACGACGCATTCTGTTGCCTCCCCATGAACACGACGCATTCCGTTGCCTTCCCATGAACATGACGACGACGTTGTTTCTCCGTTCCGACCCAGCCATGTACACGAGCCCTGGCCGTACGTATGCGCGAGTAGGCGTTCGAGACCCCGCCCGTATGTACACATATGTGGCCGTATTTTCTTTCTTGCACCCTGGCCGCTATACGTACGTGTACATGCTACGTGCGTGCCTCTACTATGACACGTGCACGCCTCTACATCGACCAGTATATATGTACGTACACGTTCGCGACCAGAATGACAACGCTATGTACGCTTCGACCAGGTGGGTCCCGACTGTTAGGCACTTCCTTGCGTGCGAAGATGTAGCTGGTGGGTCCCAGCAGTCAGGGGCAAACGTTTTTTTTGCGAAATACGGTGGCCCGTCCAGTGGGTCCCCGCTGTCAGGTGGAGGAATAATTATTTTGTGCGTAATAAGGAGGCACTTCCTTACTGCGGCCATGGACCCAGCTGTCCGCGTCTCCGCGCACAGTACTCTTCTGATGGAAGTCGGTCATTGACCACATTGACCACGCCACGCCGAGAGCACCACGGCGGTGGACGACGGCGAGGCCTAGGAAGGGGATGACGCGGAGCTGGGGAAGACGCGGCAGTGGAAGCCCGCGCGGAGAGGAGTACGAGGGTTCACTAGTTCGGCTGCGGTGTAAGGCTGCCGTTGCCGCAGGGTCTGGCCAGCGGTGGGAATAGTAGGGGGCGGTGAGGCCTCCGCGACAGCACAGCCGGCCACAGGAGGCAGGAGCATCCGGCACGACCGGCGCTGCTTTGGGAGGCTGAAGCAAGAAGACCAGAGGTTGAAGAAGCACTACGACCGTTGGATGGACATCGTACGGTCAGTGGAGCTAGAATCGTTCATATTGACTAAGTTGACAAAGCCCTTCGTCCCCGTCAACTTAGTGGGCCCACAAGTCAGCCTCCCACCAAGGTGGGTCCCAGCTAGCCGGGGGAGTATTCATTTTTTTGTGCATAATAAGGAGGCACTTCCGGTGGGTCCGAGCTGACAGCAGGGGGAACGTTTTTTCGCAAAATACAGTGGCCCGTCCGGTGGGTCCCAGTAGTCAGGGGGAAACGATTTTTTTCTCAAAATACTGGTGGCCCGTTCGGTGGGTCCTCGCTGTCAGGTGGAGGAATAATTATTTTCCGCGTAAAAAGGAGGCACTTCCTTGCGGCTGCCGTGGACCCAGCTGTCAGCCTCTCCACGTACAGTACTCTTCCGATGGAAGTCGGCCGTTGACCACATTGACCACACTGCGCCGAGAGCACCACGGCGGTGGACGACGGCGAGGCATAGGAAAGGGACGACGCGGAGCCGGGGAAGACGCGGTAGTGGATGCCCACGCGGAGAGGAGTACGAGCGTTCACCGGTTCGGCTGTGGTGTGAGGATGACGTCGCCACAGAATAACAGGGGTGTGGGTGAGTAGAGGGATGCCCTGGCCAGCGGTGGGAGTAGTAGGGGCGCTGAGGCCTGCGCGGCAGCACAGCCGTCCACAGGAGGCGGGAGTAGGCGGTCCCGCCGGCGCTGCTTTGGCGGCTGGAGTAAGAAGATCAGAGATTGAAGAAACACGACGGCCATTGGATTGACATTCAACGGTTACGTCTGCTAGAATCATTTGTTGACGTATATAATAACTAAAAAAATCTTGCATACGCGTCAACTAAACAGGCCCACAAGTTAGACCACTCTCTCTTTTTTAAATAATTTATATATAGCTCATGGCAACTTCTTATGCAATTTATTGCAGTCGTTTTTTTGGTTGGCCAGGGCCAATTTCACATATTTCTGTGGGTTCCAAACTATTTTTAATACCAAAATGTCCAGCAAGATTTAAAGTACTTTGAAGATATATTTAAATTAGGTTAATGCCCAGTGAAATAGGAATCTGAAAATGTAATAAAATTCAGAAATTATAAAGTAATTGCCAATTTGTCATCTGTTTTTACATTTACAACCCATTTCATATTACTTTCAAGATTTGCAGGCGTCTTGAAAGAGTTGCAGCCCATCAGGGCATAGAAACATAAGTAGGCCTGGATTGGGTATTCTTCAGAAAAAATAAACTGGGCTCATTTTCACAAAGGAAAAAAATAGCTAGGCTGGTCACATGGTGAACATAAAATATAAGCCTGGGCTAGACGGGCCACAACCCAGTTCAAACCCTGCTCCGTCTCAACAATACCAAACAAAAAAATACTGCTCGAGTAGCTACGTCCCAGGTGTCAGCCGATCTTGTGCTGTTCTCTTGTCTATTGACTATATACGCTCCCAATGTCGTGGGTCCCAGATGTCAGGAAAACACTAGGAGGAAGCATTTTATTTTTCCATACACTGACGTGGTGGGCCCGTACTGTCATCCTCTCCACGTACTTCTGCCGATTCCTGTTGTTTGTTGACCATGTTGACAACGCGAGAGGGCGGCGCCGCGGCGAGCGCACCAAAGCGCGCGGAGGACGTTGGCGTTAACAATTTAGGAGACGGTGGGGCGGCGATGCGTGCGCTGAGGCGCAGCCAGCCGTGGGAGGCGGAAGCAGGCGGCCCCGCCGGCGCTGGTTTGATTTTGGCAGCTGGAGGAAGATAGGACTGAAGAAACACAACAGACTATAAAAGCAGCAGGAGTACTTAACAACCTTAACTGAAACTAGCAGGGGCACTTAACAACCAAAACTGAAAGCAGTATGAGTACTTATACAGGTTCAACTGTACAAAGCACGCCTCAAACAGTGCTACTTTGCCTACAGTTAACCAAGGGTGAGGCCGCCAAGCCCCAGGACAAGGCCCAGGCGCCACCCCGCGCATCCACAACCTTCTGAAAGCGGCTTCATCTCGCAACGTGGTCAATAAACAGGATATTCGCTTTAGAGCCATGGAAAAGCATGAACATAATCTTCTGTCCTATTCTCCAAGATGGACGGGCCTTCATTATTTGAGACCACCCATGAATAAGTATCTTTTCACCTCCAAGGGGAATTGATTAGGTCGACATAAACATCATGTTGTGACCAAGCGCAAGTCTGACCCGACCATGGTCAGGCATCTGTATAGGAACAATAGAACTCGGCAGTTCCTGTTTCAAGAACATCACAACTGTAAAACTGTGTATAAGCAATAGTTTATGAACAACATATATAACAAAAAACAGCTTGCACCATAAGTTTCTCGACACAGTTGGACCTGTTCAACGAGTGCAGCAGTGGCACACATATCCCACATAGCCTTCCACCATTGAAACGCCCCACAAGGACCTCAAGATGATCAATAAAGTGTAGGAACTTGTGGATGTCGATCCAGTCAACTTCAGTGCCATTAGTAACAGCCGAGTTATTACAGAGTAATAAATGAGCAGACTGCTTAACTCTGAAAAAACCTACGCGTGCCACCAATTATAAGAAAATATTAGTTAGAAGTAGCATCTTCGTGAGAGATTCGTTGCTACTTCTAAAGTTAAATGTGATTAGTTAGACAGAATAGGTGGATTAAGAAGTAATTGAGGCAACAAGCAAGAACCAGATACAAAACTAACATGGATGAACAATTGGAACGACGTCGGGGTGGAAGATCGCAGTGAAGATGAGACCAGGTTCTGCTATTTCCATCAACATTCGTGCGCCAACTTTCAGTCCGTAACACTTGAGAAAGTTTATCCAAGTTCGGCCATAAAAAAAGCAGCGATCTTCTTGGTTCATGAACCCAACTCGAAACTTATATCCATGGCTTGTCTTCACTGTGACCATTAAACTAGTGTATTCAGTTATGGCAAGGCTGAGCATCTTGAGTACATGTGTTCTGGCAGAGCAAATAATACACTACAGGAAAAATAATATGACAACACAACATGTTCAAAAAAAACCCACCCTCCCGGATAGAAAAGTGGATTCTAGGAACATACTGTGCGCGTTTCAAAATGCTGTGTTAGGATGAGAAGGAACAAGTGTGGCGTATCGCCGAGGGCGCAGAAACCTGTAGGGTACTCGCACTTTGGGCACTGCAAATGAAACACACTAGATTCAGTAGGAAGAAAAATGCATCAACGGCGGCGGCTGCCATCCTAGGATTACCTGCGACCAAGGGACTTGGGTTTATCGGGGATGGATGAAGAATTTGTACCTGGTTCTCCATGAGAAAACCCTATGCAATCGCCGAGAGGGGGTTCTCTCTGAACAAGCAGACGAGGGAGAAGGGGATTCAGGCCCAATGAAATATGCTGCTTCGTCCGTCCAACTTACTACTAAAGCTGGAAAGGGGGGGTTGTGATTTAACGGCTCATTGGGCATTACTGCGGTGCTACGACCGGGGTGTGTCTACCGTGAAGTTGTGTACTCTAATTTGTGCATATGGCACGTGGACCCCGTTGCCGGTTGCCCCACATATCAACGAAAGGAAGTAGAAAGGCAGGAGTAACTAGTTACACATAAATATATTTTTTGACAGAGAGATACTCCCTCTGTAAAGAAATATACAAATCTTTTATATCACAGGCTCACCTTGCCGAGAAATATACTCCCTCTGCAACGCACATGCATTATGGGGGTTCAGCTGAGAATATAATACTCAGATGTTTTTTAGGGATAAAAGCTGCTTTATTGAAGATTAACAGTCATAGGTATACAAATAATTTTGGGGGTTCCTGTGAGCCAAAGATGGCATCCACAGGGCAAAGAAGTAGCAGCTTTTGCGAGCACATGCGCTTCAACATTACACTCGTGTTTTTCATGTATGATCTCCATGGTTTGGAACATATTCTTCTTCATCTTGATCTCGTCCATAATAACTTTGCTGGGCCCCAAGTATGCCTCTCCGATATGCTTGACTGTTGCTGAACAATCGGTGCTAATCTGAACTTGTTGCAGGTTTAAGTCAAGAGCCAGAGATAGCCCCTCACAACATGCCATTGCCTCTAGGATCTCTGGATCAGTAACACTTCCGCACAACAGTGCCGATGCTCCAAGGAAGAAGCCTGTATGATCCCGACTCACAACTGTCAGGCCTCCCCTTTCACCATTGTGAGATAACGCAGCATCAACATTCATCTTCGCCCAACCCACAGCAGGAGGAGGACGCCACTTCTGCACAGAGCTAGTGCTTCTCGAAACCAGGTTCTGGACTTTGGGTCGCAGGCTGACCCTGCATGTTTGGGGGCCCATGTGTTCTACCTCAGCGCTTTTCATATTGCAAGCGATCGGTACGGCGCTGGTTTTAGATGCTGTCGCAAGGCGAATACACAAAATTGAATAAAGCACAACAGCTGTTGGAATGAAATCGGACGACAGTTCCTAACCAGCAACCAGAGTTGCAATTCTATCAATGATATACCATCTGATAAATAATACTATCGTACTACTTATACACACAGGACACTTGTTTCACCATGCCAGATTATTACATTAAAATCTCTCGGAGGATAGATCAGTTAGGTAGTTGCGTGCTGCTACTGAAGAATTTCAAAGTTGATTTGGACCAGCTCTCCTTGCCGATAAAGTTCGATTTTGAAATCATCCCCTACCGCAAGATATGATTTAGATTTGAACATTGACCATCCTTTAGCATCAATCATCATGCGACCATCCTTTGTACTTACGATATATTGAGCAGGTTCATTCACACTAAGGCTGCGCATGGTAATTAAGAGAAACTTGGCCGAGGTCGCCCGGATTGTTGAACGACTCCCTCGTTATTCTAGGAATTCTCTGTTTGCAAACAAGAAGACATACCCAAACAGTTAGATCAACACAGTGAATCATGTGAAACAACATGGAAAGAAAAAATAACGAAGCACTTGGGCGGCCAATGCTTACCAAGAAGGTGGACATGTCGGTTTTTGTAAGGACTTTGGTATATGAAGTGCGAACTGCAGCCCAGTCTGTTGCCGGTGCAACTGCACGGGCCGGAGCAGATGCAAGTGCAAGTGTTGGTGCAGGTGCCGAAGCCGCCGCTGCTGCCGGAGATGGTGCTCCTTGTAGAGCTGGTGCCGGTGTCGGAGCAGGTGCCGGTGTCGATGCCCGATCCTCCGGTAGATCAGACTGATCCGCTGACGCGGTCGGTGCCCAATCCTCAGCTGGATCAGACTGAGCTGCTGCCGCTGTCAGTGCTAGAGCAACTATCGATGCTCGATCTGTGCGAGACAGCGGCGATCGTGTCTGGTCTGCTATGATCAGCTTTCTAACTTGACTAGGATCCGTGACGTGATCCAGTTTTTTCTTCATTTCTTTTAAACGCTAGAAGGACTAATTGTGGCATTTATGTTAAACCAAACTACAGTTCATCATAGGGATTCAGCTTGTACTCAGACAACAGACTGATCCAGTTTTTTCCAGTAATATAAGTGATGGATAGTGCCTTCGTTACTGACACGACATAAGAAGTGAAACCTGCAAAAATAGCCATCGTAGAGCAAACCAAACGGTTTATTCTGTGATGAATGTCACATGGAAAAACCTGCATCATAAAATTGCAGGAAAAGAAAGGAAACATGACATTAAATCAATAAGATTTAGACAGTAAATCAATAAGATTTACTTGATGTGACACGAGTGAATCCTTACCAGGAAATCACTATGTTGAAGTACTAAACAGAAGATTGATCGTTCAACTACGCGTGGCATGCAGGGGCCCCGCCTACTCCCACAAGCAGGACAGTCCAAAGGTCGTGACAAATCGTATGGACCGAACATCCATGGGGCTGGAAATCCTGGTGGGTGCGATAAACCCTACAATGCATACAGATATTGGAGTGTAACCATAATTGATAGACCGTCCTCACAAAAAATATGATATGGATACTTCAAAATATACAGACTGAATTGAGTGGACAAACATTAACATAGACCATTCTCAGGACTGACCACACACCAAAAGCGGCAGTACTAATAAACAATACATGGTTCACAAACACAAATCAAGTACTGAACAATAGTACTTACTACAAACAAGCAAAGTTGCACTAACTAAACTCTGCAGACTATTTTTTGCCACCGACCTACGGGATGAACCCCGCATAACTAACTAGGCCATGGACTTCGTGTGAGATGTCTACATGCACCATCACCATCTTGTCAACCTTGGAGAACCTAACAGAGTGGTCTTTCCACTCATAAACATGATGATGAAGACAGGCCGCATTAGATTTGTTGGGAAGCTTTACAAGAACCACACCCTTCGTAATCGAAGGCACAACCAGGAAATTGTTGTGGTCAAGTACAGGCTCGAGAACACGCCTGACAACAATGCTACAGGAAAACACTAGTTCAGGACACGTGGCGACAAGGACACATCAGCTGGATAGTTCAGAAGTAGAACTGATCATCAGGTCTTCCAGTTCACACGGCATGACTTTGAGAACTTCATTTCCACCGCGGACCTCGTTCTAATTCAAACAGAAACCATATTTTATTACTACCTCCGTTTAGAAATATAAGATGATTTTTGATATTATACTCCATATATGACTACATATACACACAGAAATGAGTGAACAAAGACACTAGAACATGTCTTCAAAGGCATGAGAGCAGAGGGATTACATGCAATATCCACAACACAAGTTACTGAGGCAAATATACCCTCTTAAAAGGTAGCATTGATGTTCATAAAGTACTCCCTCCGTCCCAAAATTCTTGTCTTAGATTTGTCTAGATACGGATGTATCAAGTCACATTTTAGTATTGGATATATCCGTATCTAGACAAATCTAAGACAAGAAATTTGGGACAGAGGAAGTAGTTGAAAGTAATCTATAAGAAATCAGTGTCAACCTCTCGCATGTTTTGGTCAAAAGAGGAATTTAGAACCGTCATTTGGCACACAAAAATTACATGCAAGATCACCCAGAAAGTTGTACTACTAGTACTAGTATTGCGTGTTAGATGAAAAAACACGATCAAGATCGAGAAAAAGATCGTCAAGAAGAGATATTACCTGGACTTGCTTAATGAGGGATCCCGGAGAGGGGGGCTTGGATAGGGCGATGGCTTTGAGCTTGTCTGCGGTAGTCTCGGCGGGGTGCTTGCGCTTCTTCGTACCATGAGCCTCGACGGTTTCGGCCGGAGCCATAGACATCACTTCGGCCGGTGCTCCAGTGTCCATCAAGAAACTATCAAATAGAAATAAAAGAAAAGAAACCATAATCACAAACCCAAAAGAAGAAAATAGAGGGAGTTATAGGATCAGTATCGGGGTTGCAAGACCGGGCCTTGGCCAGAATCAACACCATTGATGCGCTCACCTTTCCTTCTTTGGGAGAGAAGAACAATGGCAGAAGCAGGTTGGGGTTTTCTTGAAGAAATGAGGAAAAAGATGAGGCAGAAGCGAGGGTTGGGTAGAGAGGAAGCTGAGAGAGAAGAGTGAAATGATGGTTGCTTCGTCCGTCCAACTTACTGCTGGAAAGGAGGGGGTTTTGTGATTTGACGGCTCATTGGGCATTACTACGGCGCTTCGATCGGGGTAGTCTACCGTCACTCTACTACGGAGTAATTTAACTCTACTACGGAGTAATTTAGTGCATGGCTGGTGGACCCCGATGCTGGCCATCCCACACGTCGGCGAAAGTGAGTAATTTAGTGCATGGCTGGAGGAGGATCCGCACGGTAGAGCGTGTCCACTGTTTTTCAAAAGAAAAAATGATTACAGCAAGCGTTTCCACTCTTACGACAGAGGAGTGCGAAACACGGCAGCCACTTAAACATACACAGTGCTCCTACTACTAGGCATGTGCAGTGGTTCATACGTCAGTACTACACAATCTTGTTGCTAGTGTAGTAAGATATGACGATAACAAATGATGTTGTGCGCATGTCAACTACTCCTATATGTAACATAGTACTGCTTTTTCGACTGTTCGGTCGAGAATGGATGGTGAGATCAATGTTAACAGAACTAGGTCCACAGCGCACGAAGAGTACGGTGCTACAGTACTCCACGAAACATGAACCATATGAAGCATGAATAGTGTTAAGCAGGGTGTATGAAGGGTGCACGGGATGGGAGAAAAAGTTCCCTTCTCGATCC
This sequence comes from Triticum urartu, assembly GCF_003073215.2. NCBI lineage: Eukaryota > Viridiplantae > Streptophyta > Magnoliopsida > Poales > Poaceae > Triticum > Triticum urartu. The sequence continues at coordinate 634,438,619 of NC_053026.1, forward strand.
ACTTTTGGGTGTTTGGCAGAGTGCATGAAGGGTGCATGAGTCCACACTAGTAGGTTGACAAAAATACACGAAGATGAAACAACTATATTGAGATGAGAATGCAACCAAACACACCCACACGCTTTGTGCTACAGTGACTGATCTGCACCGTCTGAGTTTGATCCAACGGTCATGTTGCGCCGAGACATGGACATGCCCATGCAGAGGGCGCCTAAACACCACTGAAGTCCCTCTGCTTCTCGAGGCGCACGACGTTGGTGATGCAGGGTGCAACCGCCCGCAGAGCCCACTCCCGGTCGACGGGAGCCGGCTCGTCAAAGACGGCGTCCAATGGCACGAATGGATTCCGGTGACGGAGCCCTGAAAGGATTCGCCCGGTAAAGGCGACGGCAGCCCGCAACCCCTCCTTGTCCAGCTCAGCCCCTACCATCGCGCGGAGATGGCTCAGCTCCTCGGAGATATAGGTGAAGAAGGAGACCGGGTCAGGAAGCCGCAGCTCGTTGAAGTCGACCGGGTGGTCGAACGGGTTTAGCCCGACGACCGGCATCGTCGCGCTGGCACGACGGTAGGCATCGCGCAGCCGCAACACGTGCGTGGCAACTTGGTTCACCAAGTGGCTGAGGCGATCCTGGACCTCGTCACGATCGGCCCGCTCGCGCTCCAGCCGGCTCCCCTGACAGCCTATCGTATCTCCCGCTTTCTGCAGCAACGCCGCTGAGGCCTCGAGCATCTTTGTGGTGGACGCCTGCCGCTTTTGAAGCTCCGTGAACTCCCGCACATAACGGAGGAGCATGGCACTCCTCTCCTCCTTGAGCTCACGGAGCTCCACGTCCTTGGCCCTAAGCTCCGCATCCTTGGCATGGAGCTCCTGTGTCAGGAGCCTCACCTCGGACTCCATGATCTGCTGCGCCGCCATGTCACCAGGTAGAAGCAATGGGGAGAGGAAGCAAAGGGGGCGAAACGGCTGAAAGGCAATGCAATTTACGGGAAGGCGGAGGGAGCGGGGAATCTTTTGGTTTTCACCACGGTAAAAACACCAGTCGACGACTTCTCACATCAGGGAGCAGTGGGTACAGGCGGAGTCATCATGACTAATTGCTGCCGCGCCTGCTCCCGTTAATCAAAAAATTAAAAATCCTGCTGCGCCTGCTCCCTTCAATCAAAAAATTAGAAATCCTGCCGCACCCAAACACCAGAGCAATGCCGCGGTGGATATTTAAATTTACCTGCCGGCAAGTAGATAAAAAAAGGGTGAAAAAACAAATGTGGCGGCAGCCTAGCTAATCGGTCGAACTAGCCCAACTAGCTAGCCACCGTGCTTCACTGATGTACTCGGCGGGAAAGGTGGTCTTTCGTGATTTGACGACTCATTTACTTGCTTCGTCGCTATGACCGAGGAGGACCCAGAAAACACGCGGTAGGGCGTCCCACGTCAGGAAGAATATATGCGTGCACCACCCGGGAGGACCCCGAAACCGCGCGGTAGGGTGTGCCACATCTCGACACGGAGGAAAAATGTGCGTGTAAAAATATACTGTATCAGACGTAGTAGAGTACCTATGGTTCGACCTCGAGACCCAGCCAGTCGGTTGAAAACACCCCACTAGCCACACAGCTTCATCATGCAAACATGGCACGGAGGATAGATGTGGTTAGCTCCGTCTCGACCAGCCACAACGTCTCTTGTTCTAGGCGATTCTTCTATTTTCTAAGTTTTTTTTAGTTGTAATAACACCACGGCAAGCTAGCGCCGCTCTTCGTGTGTGCCTGTGCAAAGGTTAGACGATGGAGAGAAGAGAGATTGAGATCGCAGACCTGGGACCCACCAGTACGTGAGATAACGGTCATGCACGTGTTGACGAGGCACTCCCTCTACTCTAGTCAACGTAAGTACTGTATAAAATCAAGTTATGGGACAAAGCCAACAACCATTCGTTTTTCAGGCTATCGACTTACGCTTTGTAGTCCAGGTTGCCAGTTCGAATCTCGTCTTTCAGATTTGTTAGTTTTAGGTCCAAATTTGATTAATGACAAGTGGGACCCCCGTGTGTTGTTCCAATATTTCAGTGTAGGATGGTTTTTTTTTTGAACAAACACTTGGGCGGTTAGACAAGTAACGACACGAGTTACACGTTTTTTGCAAGTTTACGAACAAAAATGACAGCGGCATAGAATATCACATCCACCCTGCAGCTTAGATACTATGGTGATACGAGTTTTTACACCGTTGGAAGTGAGATCCAATGGCTTGGGAGTAGTCTTTGTAATTATGCGCAATTTCCAAACTCTCCAAAGGTTTTTTTGCAAATAAAACATTCAGGCCTTGTGTGTACTGCTGCATCTTCGATCCAACGGCTCCCCGGTGCTCATATTAGGTTCTCCCCGTAGCTTAATTACCCGCTACAGTGATTGGAGTAGTTGTGGGACGAATGCTACGAAAATATAATCTAAACCAACCGGAATAAATGCCTACACAAATTAATCCAAGGTTGGAGTGCCCCTCGCAATGTAAATAGCTCCGGCTTTGCGAGGGATGGAGAGGTAGTAGCTTCAACACGTGGAAGATACGGTGTGAGAAAGCGAGGTCAATCGAGAGACATATAAATAGAGAGACAAAGTGAGTGTGGTCCGACATTCATTGAACAAATATATATGCTCTGGAGAGATATTGTCCGATTGAGCTTTTTGGCAAGGGTGAGGGCTGCAAGATAGAGCTTGAGAGATGATCCAGTCACAGACGTGTAGATATATTTTGTGCGTGGGAGGAAGCAAGGTCAACCGATCACATAGGGTCTCCGTGCGATCGAAAGAGTGAGACGGGTTGGAGAGAGTGACCTAGATAGACGATGTGCGTGAGAGAGTATACAATGTGAATAGGTCGAATTGGGCTCAACATGGTGATATATCATTTTTGTCCGAGAAAGAGCGAGGTAAATCAAGACATACGGAGAGAGAGAGAGATTGAGTGAGCGTGGCCCACCATGAGGTCGAAAGAGTGGTGGCGGCTTGGATGGACTGACCTAGATAGACAATCTGCATGAGAGAGTATAGAGTGTGTCGATCGAGGCCCGAACAGGGAGATATATCATTTGTGTGTGAAAGAAAATGAGGTTAAACGAGACTCAGATAAAGAGAGCGAGATTGAGCGAGTGTGGCCGGCCGTGTGGAAGAAAGAGTGAGACAGTCTCGAGGGAGTGACCTAGATATACAACGTGCGTGCGTGCACATGCACGAGAGGTTGGGGGGCTAGATAGGCAATGCATGTATTTAGCGCGAGAGGGTGAGAGGGAGAGGGGGGAGAGAGAGAGAGCTCGACATGGGGTGCAATGGCGGGTGTGTGAGGTAAATACATTTGGTAACAGAGTGGAAAAAGGGGTTGTGTAGTTGAGAGACTTAGAGATCGAAACATGGAGAGAAAGAATGAACGTGTGTTGGAAACCGATAGCTTCCTAAGGTGGTTAGGAGAGGAAGATTGACCGATACAGGAAGTATGTAGCGTTTGTGCGGGGGGGGGGGTATCTCTGTTCACTTTTTATAAGACCTTGAAAACATTTCAGACAATGTGCAAAATAGTTCATTTTAAGTTGTCTAAAACGACTTACAAAAGTGAACGGATGGAGTATCTCGTTTCGAATGACTAATTATTGCAAGGAAAACACGGGCATGGTAATACATACAGATTCGTTTGCAAATGAAAGAAGATTCGTTTGCATTCTCAAATGTAGGCGCACTAGGCAAACCAGGGTCGTGTCGGGGTGGACGCTGCTTCGGTGCCTTAAAGGCAACTGCCTTTGGGTCACTGACATGTGGGCCAGCCACCTGTTGGGCCCATATGTCATCACAAAGGCAGGTGCCTTAAGGCACCAAAGCATAGTCCTGTCAGGGTGGTCGCGTGTGTCGGCCGGACGCGTAGCACCCAGCCACCCACCCCCTCCCCCCAAAAAAAAGGACGACGACAATATAAGTTCGCGCTTCCAAGTTTCGGATTGAAATATCTGGCGGCCCCAATTCCAGCCCTGCAAAATCTCTCTTCTCCACCATCCCCTTCCGCGCCCAGATTGCTCAAATCCCTAATTCACCGCCAACCCTCGAATCGCCCCTCGTCTCGTCTCTTTCCCCATCGTTCCTCACCTCTGTGCCGGACGATGACGACGAAGACGACGGTCGCGCTTCACCACCGCACCGGAGCTACCTCATCTACGCCCTTGTCCACCGCACCGGGTGGTCCACCGACAACGTCGGCCGCCGCAACCGATGTGCCTCACAAACACCGAGTTCCACCGCATCAGGTGCGCTTCACCGATGCCGTCTCCTAGCTCGCCGGGGATACTTCACCGAGCACATCGTCGCACCTCCACCCCCCGAGGCCGTTGGGGCTTCACCAACGGTCTCGTCCACCGCATCGTAGCGCTCCGCTGCCACTCAAGATCTGCATCCGTGCACGGCCAGCCAGCGCATCACCCTCGACGGCTCTGAAGTGACCCGCACTCTAGCTAGGCGAGCATGCCCAAACGCCGGCCCGAACTAGGTATCCACACATCACTCCCTTGTGCACCGTTCCGACGATGTTTGGATATCCTTTCACTGCTCTCTTAGCTTACACGCCTATGCAACTCTGACCTTAACTCTTATTTCTTCTGGAGATATCATCTAAAACAAGCAAATCCATATTTTAGCGAAGCATGACGGCGCTACGGGATCTGGTACACATCCTGCACACCCGTATAACCTTGTAAGCATCTGTCCTCCAGTACAACATCAAGGTCGATTCCTCTTATTTGATCAACCATTCGCCGTGTCAAAAATGCAGAGGGGGATGCAAGGAGCACAAGGCCTGCACATCCAAGCAAGTGGTAACATGGACTTGTACATGGAACATCCCAAGCGCAAGCAGAGCTGCAGTGAGCCTGTACAACGAGCTAGCGTAAGTCCCTGCATTTCATTTAATTCGTACTGGCATTCGTGTATGATTTGTGTGCAGTGGCTGATCCACGAATTCAAGTTACCAGGGGCGAACATTTAACTTAAAAAATACGAAGGCACTTGCACTACGGAAATCAACATAACTTGAGAAATGTGAAGCTACATGCACTTTGAAAACCAGCTAATGATCTAAAGTAGTTCAGATTATAAACACTAAATGATGCAAGCACCAAAAAACACAAAATGCAACATGGTGTACAAGGAGTACAAACATGGTCTGTACCTGCTTCTCTGGCTGAAAATATCGAAGTGTAATTGCACGTATAACCAGTGCGTAAACTACATATCAATATATCTATCCTGCACAAGTATGCCAATAGTTTCAAACAACAGATTACAAAAGTATTTATGCTATGTTGTCATGATACGGGGACTTTCTGGTAGATGGCCTCGACATTTCCTCAAGCTATGAAAATGCACTATAATTTGCTTGTCATCAATGCCTGCAAATCTCTGTCTCTCTCAACATAGTAGATCATCATTAGACACTAAATCCTTCAATGAGCTTGCAAAATGCTTGCATTAGATCCCTCATTAGACACTATATGTTCATCACCAGGAGCATGTAAAATGTTTGCATCAAATCCTTCATTAGCATTCTGTTCATTAGACACTTAAGGCTCAAGAACAACATGAGCTTGTATGTTTGCACCGAAAACTTGATTAGATACATCAGATTCAGTCAGTTCAGTATTGATTGGGGGAGTTATAAAATAAGTAGAAATTGGTTTCATTTTCTCATAGATTCCTACATACAAGTAGTTTTACAACACCGTCAGGTTTAACTATTGGCCAGAAATTGAAGAGTTGAATTAGATATAATCAGGGATGTGATGTACCTGCTCGTTGTGCATTCTACTCTTGCAAGCTGCGACTGTCCGTTTGCGCAAGCTCGATGCCATGCCCGTGCTGCCGCCGCTGCCTCCCACGCAGGCTACACCCAGGGTTGGATCTTCATCTTCTTGTCCTTCCGATCGCTTGAAGCCCGGCGACCGCCCTCCAACGAGGGCACGAGGAAGTATTGTGTCGGTCTGTCCAGCGGCGGCTAGGTTAGGAGTGAACCATACTGGAGGCTGGAGCGAATGAATTGGGATTTTTCCTGCTGTCGATCGATATGGGAGGCGCTCGTTTGGGCCGCGAGCCTGCTATAGGGCCTGCCTTGCACTTATGTTATTGGCCCGTCCAAATTGAAACATTTTTCTTCATTTTTTTACATTGCCTGCTCGTGCGTTGGGACGAACAAAACTAGCGTGGGCCAACCTGGACGACTCAAACTAGGTGCACACTTTCCAGCCACCTGAGGCGGCCGCCCATACCAGCCCCTATGGTGGCGTCGCCCCTTTTTGCGTGTATGATTGGATAGTGAAAAATATTCCAGTGGCGCTTTTGATTTACCCACAGAATGGTTGAATTGCTTGTTTCTATGAACCGAGTTCACCAATAATGTGAAGGATGCCAGTCTTTTCATCCTATTGTAGATTGCTTAGATCTCGATATGCCAAAAGTAATCGCATGAAATATACAATAAAAGCCAGTGTGATGTGTTTGACTACAACTAGTCTGACTACACGTCCTCATATAACATATCAAGGACGCACCATCTTACCAGATTAACCATTCGACTTACCCATGCAGTGTGGGAAGAAAGAAGTATTGGGACTGCGTATCCAAGCAATTGATGCCATGGACTCCTTCGTACAACCTTGTAAGCGAAAAAGAAGTTGTAGTGTGCCTGTACAAAGAACTAGCGTAAGTTCAGTTACCTGCTTCTCGGAATTTTAGTTAGCCACTTATTGCAAAATTGTTCAATTACGTTGCTTGGCTTAATTTAGTTTGCTACTGATTACATAATGACACAGCCTGTTAATCATATTGTAGACTGCGCCTATCTATGTGTTTGATACTTACTGTTAAGAATTACCTGTTTTCCTTAACTTAAATATCTACTTGTTTGTTTAACTGCTTTGCTGCTGCAACAGCGGGTTACAATGATGTTAATAACTACTTTTCAGCATCCAATTGAAACTCTTTAATTCCTTGTTTGTTTAACTGGTTTGCTGTTATAACTCCCAGTTGAGATGTTTTGCTAACTTCAACTTTTCTGAATACAATCGGAACTTTAATGGCAAAACAGGTTAGCCCAAGATCAAAGAGCGAGGTCCCCATGGACGCTGCATCATCCCACAGCAGTGGCGCCGGCCCAATCGTGCATTATGAATTGCCAACTGCTGATGCTCTAGAGGCTAAACTAGTGGTAGAAAGAGATTCTGCTTCTACACTTAGAGATGAAGTTGACATGTTGAGGAAGCAAACAGCACAATCACAAGCAGTACTCAAGACAACCATTAAATATTTGGTGGATTTCAAAATGAAGCAAGCTGAGACTGACCAGATTGTTAAGGTCCTGAAGGAAAAAAGGAAATTAAATTCCTACTTGGTAAATCATAGGTGAAATGTTCTTTCCATAGTTGAATAACCTTTGTGTTGTATGTTCATGTAATCAATCAAACCATTTGTTTTAGAGATAATGTAATAATTGTTTTTTTGTTTTTTTGTTTGTAATTTTATTTGAGCACAAGTCAGTATTACTTGATAAGACTCGGCGACATTTCATTTGGATTGCTGTGCCAGACCTACAAATATGCCTATTGGGCTGAATGTGCATTCAGCAATAGTAGTAGAGAGAAGTGCATATTTCAACCCCGAACTCTTGCCCTAGTCTAATTTACAACCCTGAACTCGAATACCATTACAACCCTCAACTCTTAAAACCGGTCAGAATTCAACCCTTCTCTCCCTGTTGACCGGTTTTGACCTAGTTGACCGGGTTTTGACCCGTTGACTAGTCAACAGTAAATTTTAAAAAATAAAAAAATAAAAAAATCACAAATAATTTATTTTTTTCACAAGGTGAACAGTAAATTTTAAAAAGTAAAAAAATTCAAAAAATAATTTTGATTTTTTCACCGTCTGAACAGTAAATTAAAAAAAATAAAATAAAAAAAGAATATTTTTTGCATGGAAGATGTATCAATGTGTGAGGACCATGCCAATTTTCATCGTGTTCGGACATCTAAGTAGCTCTCAGCCAAAAAAAACAAAATCAGCCCAAAGAGTGCACGACAGTTAACTATTTCACAGACTCCACATTTGTCTTTTTTCTGAGAGTTACTCAAATGTCCAAACAAGCTAAAAAATTGTAACTTAAAAAAATACTATTCACCATGTGAAAAAAATAAGAAATAGATTTTCTTTAATTTACTGTTCACCTAGTCAAGGGTCAAAACCGGTCAACTTGGTCAAAACCGGTCAAGAGGTAGTGAAGGGTTGAATCCTGACCGGTTTTGAGAGTTGGGGGTTGTAATTTAGACGGTATTGAAGTTCGGGGTTGTAAATTAGACTAGGGCAAGAGTTCGGGGTTGAAATATGTACTTCTCTCATAGTGGTATAGATGGACCATAAGTGGCACGCATCGGAAAGGGCCAAGATGTTGGCTAAAAAAAGGATGTTGTTGTAGCCAAAAAAAAGTACAGTGGCCTGGCTTATGTATGTTAGTTGATATTATTGATCCATATAATCTATAAGTGTTTATATGTCTGTTAGTTCCGTACATTCTTAGTTGATTGACTCGGTATTTGAATCTTGATACATCGCTTGTGTACATATCTAAATGGGAGTACACATTATGCTGCGTGTGACATTTGAGTTGGACATGAAGTGTTCCAAATATTCGAATTCATCTTAAACTGGATTCTAGTTTCTGAATTTGAGTATCGGCATTTGTAAACCATATTCATATATGGCAGTGGAATACATCTTTGTCGTCCTTTTGAAGATATATAAAAACACATAGAATGATTTATAAAGATTCATATAGGAATACAAAATGGATTTGAATTTAGTTGCCAGGGTAAACGTGGATGCTTATTGTCCCAAAATTCGAAAGAAACAGCAAAATGTCCACTCCCACATCGGCTGCCCGAAGCCAAGTGTTTGGGAGATGGAAAATACTGTCTACCCATTACACGGACAATCCATCGGCCCGATTTCCACTGCTCTAAATAGGGGTAGGTTAGTAACTTCAATTAGACGTGACACGACCGCCTCTGAGCCCATTCCGACACGGTGGGCGTCAAACATGGGCGGCAAAACTCATTTGATTCAAGCTCGTCCGAAAGACCTCTGTTTCTCCCTCCATTCCCCATTCATACACGGTGGGCGGCAAAACACCCTCTCCTCGTCCGAAATAGATGTAGGCTAATATTTTAAATAGGGGCAGATGTGTAACTTCCATGAGACGTGACACAACCGCCCTACCTGTCAGCCCCGTTCATACACCATGGGCGCCAACCGTGGGCGGCAAAACACCCTCTCCTCGCCCTAAATAGTTACCGGCAAATATTTGGGAGATGCGAGATTACCGTCCTATCCCAAACCGACGAGACGTCCAAATTTGAAACGGGGGATAAGTTTGTAACTTTCCCATATTTCAGACAGGCGCGTCCCAAAAACATGGTTCCCCGTACCTCTCCCTCCATTTTCCCATTCATACACCGTCCGCGGTAGAACACCCCATTCCCACACCAGCCTCCGTCCGCCACCCCATCCATCGCCGCCGTCCTCCACCACATCCATCGCCACCGTCCTCCACCATGCCGGAGTGCCTACCAAGACCGCGTCGTCCACTGCTAGAGATGGATGTTTCTCATCCACGACGACGGACCAATAGCCTTGCATCGCGTCCTCTCGCTTCATCGGTGCCGTCGTCCTCTTTGCCCGGGCCGCTCACACGACCTTCTCTTCCACTGCAACGGGACTTATCCCCCGATGCAACCGTCTACCGTCGCAGATCTGCTTCAACGCCACCGACAACCATCGCACCCCCGATGCCTACACGGCGCCGCAAGAGAGGTGGTACTTCATATCTCCTCAACTTTTTGATCTCAACCAAAAAATAGATCTTAACTTGGTTACTCTACTTTCTTTTCAGCTCTTAGAATTTAGTTCTTAGTTCGAAGCAAACAATGGATGCTAAATATCATTTCTCCGGTTTGCAGCTTCAAATCTGCCATGGCACAACCATAATACGGTTTAATTAATCATGCTTAGGGTTTAATTGATCATGTTGGTTCTGTGGTGGTTTCTTTAATAGAAATCAGAGGGGAAACCCTCTTTTGCTAAAAAATATATGCTCAGAGTTTCCCCCTTTTATGATCACTATACGATCAGAATACATGCTTCATGTCATAATAACACTGCTCCACCCATCAAGCTAAACAAGCTTAGTTGTTCAAATACGAATCTGATATTATTAAAATAGAGTTGTTTAATTGGTCAGCTAAATGTTCCTAAATTAGTTTCAAAAATGCATGTTCGCCGCTCAGGTGTGTATCTCTGTGTGTGGTCTGGTCAGCACGGTTGGGGAGTTGAACTTTTCATATGGAGGGGTTTATAGGGAGACACTCTCCGATTTGAAACCGCAATGCATTCCATAGATAATCTGACTACTTTTTATGTTTTCATGAATCTCAGATTCTGAACAGCATCATAATGATTATGAGCTTGCGCGCATGAAAAGAATAAATCAGAACAATGCCATGGCTGTCAAACTTGGCATTAAGGGACTGAAATCAAGTCTGGATGCAATGCAATGCAAACACTCTCCACCTACAGATTCATGCTCAGAATATGATCCTAACAGTGATTCTGAGCTAGAGGGATACCTAAGTCAATGTAGCTCCCTAGTGGAGGAGTCAGAGGAAGATGCCCTATCTTATTCACCCATCAAGGTACTTGCTCTAACTTTCCAAGGTTACATTGCTCGCACATATCTTGCAACTGATGCTTTGCATTGCTTCTACTTTGTTGAACTGCCATTAGCTTAGTTTACACATCGTGTATGTGAATACGCCCTGCCTATCCATTTTCAGTACATATTCCATATGTCATCATACCATATTTATCCATTCAAATGTTGTTCTTGTGTATCAGACGTTCAAAAGGAAGAGGGCGATTGCTGATCGTGGAGGAGCACAAGCAAAGTATTTGGAAAAGGTAGTGGCACCTGATAAATCAAATAGCCCATTAGGTGTAGTTGCAATATCACCTAACCCACAAAATACCCCAACTCTAGCAGACTCTAGCCCTACTACACTGGTCATTTCTGATGCCCCAACTCAGCAGACCCCAACTGCAGCAAACAGTATGATTATGCCAGTTGACATAGCACCAGTTGTATGACACAAAACCCCCATTCCAGCAAAGAGTACCCCAAATCCAGTTGCCAAATCCCTTTTCGAACCAGAGAGAGCCCCAATTGCAGCAAATAGGACCCCTGTTCCATTTCTTCCTAGTTTAGAAGACGAAGCTTATGTTGTTGTCAGGAACTTTGTGCGCATCTTTCCTTCATGGAAAGATTATACCGCAGACACAGAAAAATTTCCAGTCTTCCTCCGCAACTTATGCGTAAGTAATGTACTAATGTTATTCATGGTCATTACTGCATATGTTTCTGCTGACAGAAGACACAAGATTTCATTCTTTTAAATAGGCGAGGCGCAAACTGGATTGTGATGACGAGCAAGGGTTGGTTGCGCTTTTCAAGCACTCATTGATGAAGTATCGTTCCTACCTGAGGCAAGCGCACTTCGATGGCAAGTGAGGGAGTCCTGGATTAGGGGGTCTCTAGACAGCCGGACTATCTCTGTTGGCCGAACTGTTAGACTATGAAGATACAAGATTGAAGACTTCGTCTCGTGTCCGGATGGGACTCTACTTGGCGTGGAAGGCAAGCTAGGAAATACAAATATGGATATCTCCTCCTTTGTAACCGACCTTGTGTAACCCTAACCCTCTCCGGTGTCTATATAAACCGAAGGGTTTTAGTCCATAGGACAACAATCACAACATACAATCATACCATAGGCCAGCTTCTAGGGTTTAGCCTCTCTGATCTCATGGTAGATCTACTCTTGTACTACCCATATCATCAATATTAATCAAGCAGGACGTATGGTTTTACCTCCATCAAGAGGGCCCGAACCTGGGTAAAGCATCGTGTCCCCTGCCTCCTGTTACCATCCGGCCTAGACGCACAGTTCGAGACCCCCTACTCGAGATCCGCCGGTTTTGACACCGACATTGGTGCTTTCATTGAGAGTTCCTCTGTGTCGTCACCATTAGGCTTGATGGCTCCTACTATCATCGATAGCGATGCGGTCCAGGGTGAGACTTTCTCCCCGGACAGATCTTCGTATTCGGCAGCTTTGCACTGCGGGCCAATTCACTTGGCCATCTGGAGCAGATTGAAAGCTACACCCCTGGCCATTAGGTTAGATTTGGAAGTTTGAACTACACGGCCGACATTCGCGGAGACTTGATCTTCGACGGATTCGAGCCACAGCTGGGCGCGCCGCACTATCGCGATGGGTATGACCTAGCTCTACCGCCGAACAGTACCCCAGAAGCCGCGCCCGCATCAGCTCCAACCCGTAGTTCGGACCAACTGCGCCAATCGAGGACGGGTGGTTAGACACCGCCTCAGGGGCTGCAGTCTCAATGGCGATCGAGCTGAACACCAGCATAATCCTCTGCGCAGCCCGTGACTCCAAGGTGCCGGACTCTTTTTCTGACTCCGAACCGCCCGCGCCCCTGCCAATCGAATCCGATTGGGCGCCGATCATGGAATTCACCGCCGTGGATATCTTTCAGCACTCGCCCTTTGGTGACATTCTTAATTCACTAAGGTCTCTCTCTTTGTTAGGAGAGCCCTGGCCGGATTATGGCCAACAGGATTGGGATGCGGACGACGAAGAAATTCGACGCCTACCCACCACCCACTTAATAGCCACTGTCGATGACTCAACCGACATGCTTGACTTCGACTCTGAAGACATCGACGGTATGGACGATGATGCGGGAGGCGAAGAGGAACCACCGCCCACAGGGCGCTGGACGTCCACTTCATCATATGACGTATACATGGTGGACACACCAAAAGAAGACGACGACGAGGGACGGAAGGACGCACCGAAGGCTTGTTCCCTTAAGAAGTAGTCAAAGCAGCGTCGCAAGCGCCGCCCCAAATCCCGCCTCGGCAGAAATAACGATCATACAGACCCAGCGTTGGAGCAGGGCGAACCACCGCCAGACCACGGCAATATGGAGAATCAAACCGAACAAACCAATTCTGTCAAAGATAATAGTCCGGACGACATAACGCCGGACAGGCACCCGGAGCAGCAGAATGCCCGTCAAAGGCTTGTTGCCACTGCGAGGAGTCTGAAAAAGCAGAAGCAAAGGCTCAAGGCTGCGCAAGACACACTCCAAATCAGATGGATTAAAGTACTCAACACAGCAGCGAGGTACGGCGACAATCGCCCCACCAAGAGCTACCCAAAGCGGAAGTTGCTACCTGAATTTGATGAGGAGGCCTCAGACCCCCCACAACCAAAAATCAAAACAGCCACCTGGCCGGATAGACGACCTCACGGCCAACATCGAGCGGCAAACAACGCCATTCACAAGCCAATACGCGATCCACACGAGGGATCGCACCAAAAGGATGGCGCAACCAGATCCATCTATGGACCACACAAGCGCGCCCCATCATATTATGTAACACAACAAACATCCGAACAACGCGGTACACCCAGATACAGGGGTGCCGCACACCCCCTATGTTTCACCGACGAGGTGCTGGACCATGAATTTCCAGAGGGATTCAAACCCATAAACATAGAGGCATACGACGGAACAACAGACCCTGGGGTCTGGATCGAGGACTATATCCTCCATATCCATATGGCTCGAGGAGATGATCTCCACGTCATCAAGTACTTACCCCTCAAGCTCAAAGGGCCAGCTCGTCACTGGCTCAAAAGCCTCCCCGAAAACTCCATTGGAAGCTGGGAAGAGCTCGAAGACGCTTTTCGGGCAAATTTTCAAGGTACTTATGTTTGACCTCCGGACGCGGACGATTTGAGTCATATAACACAACAACCCGGAGAGTCAGCCCGAAAACTTTGGAACAGGTTTCTTACTAAAAAGAACCAAATTGTCGACTGTCCGGACGCCGAAGCCTTGGCAGCTTTTAAGCATAGCGTCCGTGACGAATGGCTCACCAGACACCTCGGCCAAGAAAAGCCGAGAACAATGGCAGCATTAACAAGCCTCATGACCCGCTTTTGCACGGGTGAGGACAGCTGGCTAGCCAGATGCAGCACCAACGACCCTAATACATCTGACGTTAGAGATGGAAACGGGAAATCACGGCGCAACAGCAATAACAAACGTCGGAATAAAGAAGACAGCACGAAGAGCACGGTAGTAAACGCCGGATTCAAAAGCTCTCGGCCAGGTCAGCAAAAGCCGCCCTCTAAAGGCGCCAGAGATGAACTGTCCAGCCTAAACAAAATTCTGGACCAAATATGTCAGATCCATAGCACCCCTGGCAAACCCGCTAATCATACCCACAGAGAATGTTGGGTCTTCAAGCAGTCCGGCAAGCTCAACGCCGTACACAAGGGGGAGGATACACCAAGCGAAGACGAGGATGAGCCTCTCAAGCAAGACACTGGGGAACAAAAGAAATTTCCACCAGAAGTCAAAACAGTAAACGTGTTACATGTGATCAAGGGAAGAAACAAAATGGCACTCCCAGAAAAATATGCCCAAGGGCCTATCACCGCGGAGTCCTGCCACTGGTCGTCTCAACCGATCACTTTCGACCATCGTGATTACTCAACAAGTATCCGGCATGCAGGATGGGCTGCCGTGGTATTAGACCCAATAATTGACGAATACCACTTCGCACGAGTCCTGATGGACGGTGGCAGCAGTCTAAACCTGATATACCAGGACACAATCCGCGAAATGGGGATAGACCCAACAAAAATTTGCCAAAGCAATACTACCTTTAAAGGAGTAACGCCAGGCCCAGGGCTCATTGCACGGGCTCCCTGCTACTAAAGGTTATATTCGGCTTCCCCGATAACTTCCGTAGCGAACATTTAACCTTCCACATCGCTCCGTTCCAAAGTG
This sequence comes from Triticum urartu, assembly GCF_003073215.2. Classification (NCBI taxonomy): domain Eukaryota; kingdom Viridiplantae; phylum Streptophyta; class Magnoliopsida; order Poales; family Poaceae; genus Triticum; species Triticum urartu. The sequence continues at coordinate 634,453,643 of NC_053026.1, forward strand.
GCTATCAAGCACTACTCGGACGCGAAGCTTTCATTCGCTTTAACGCAATACCGCACTACGCTTCCCTCACACTCAAGATGCCCGGCCCACGTGGCATCATTACAGTGAACGGAAGTATTAAGTGATCTTTGCGCGCCGAAGAGAGCGCGACTGCCTTGGCAGCCGCACACTAAAAACGGTCTCACCAACTAAAGCATTTAACAGGTCGTCAAGACCTCGGACACGGTTAGACGAGTCTGGCGCAGCTATATGTAATTCATACCGGATCAATGGTCACACCCCTATTACAAATACAAGGGGCTCAATGCACGCAGACAAGTGGCAATTTTTACTTATCTTGAATTATACATGGTTTCTTTAAAAACTATCTTCTTGCATGAGAACTTTTTCACCTAAGTTCCTCTCTTTTACAGATGATCATCGTGCTACACCCGTCCAGGATACGGCACAACGGAGACACAGGCGCAGACGTGCAGCAGGGACCCGCTCCAAGGATTCTTTTTAGATTAAGACCCTGCGTAAACCTTCTTTACTATCTCTTGTTGATACATATCCACCGAATTCTCAGCACGGTTGAGAAGGATGCTGACGTCTTGGCATGTGGCCACGTCAGAATAATGCACGTACCTGGACACAAGGGGCTTCTTACAAAGGGCACTATTTAGGCCCGGTTTATACCATAAAGACTGAATACCTTAGGGAGTGTTCGGCGTCGCGAGTTTGGCCTTATATGCATCAGCTCCGAATCATTGTCTTTGGTCAAATGTTGGGTTTGCCCAGCTCCTGTGTTTTGGTGCCTTACGTTCCGCTTTATCGGCTAAGGTAGCACCAGGAGAACTACTGCGATTGTGCCCTGGTTCATCCGGACGAGCACCTCAGTAGAGAAAGCCAAAAACTGACTGTCATGATATAGCGTGAGACTGGTTAACCACTCGATGACCTATCAGAATGTTAGAATTCCTCCGCCTTAACGAAGGGCCGTTTTCCGGCCAGGCATGTACGCACCCCGCGATCGGGAGAGTGCGAAGCCACCAGGGGCTATCTAGTAGCCCCACTGTCAAACTCCTATGGCTAAGTGAAAGTGTTAAAGCATTATAGTCCGGTTGCCTCGCTCGCTGCGCTATCACCTCCTTAATAGGACCAAGACGTTGGGTTAAGTGTGAACCCGCATTTTTTGCGAGCACCTCCGCATTATATGCGTGAGGGTTGAAGCCGACGACTGCAATCTTTCAGGTTATACACATGTATACATAAACGGCCGCACAGGAGGCATCATACTACTTTCAGGCACAAGTATAAACATAGCCTTATAAAAACTTCATAAAAGCATTGTGTTTACAATGAGAATACATATCACTCAAACATAATATTCTTCGAGCACTGGGCCTCTATCAAACGAGCACCCTCGAGAACCTCCTCGAAATAATGCTCGGCAGCCACTCGGCCTATGGCCGAACCCTGCGCCGCAACAGTGGTAGCGTCCATCTCCGCCCAGTATGCTTTAACACGGGCAAGGGCCATCCGCGAGCCTTCTATGCACGCCGACCTCTTCATCGCATTAATGTGCGACACCGCACCAAGGAACTGCTGCACTAAGCTAAAATAGCTGTTCGGCTTTGGCTTTTCCGGCCATAGCTGATCCACAATAGACCTCATGGCGAGTCCGGACAACCTATTCAGTTCGGCCCATTCGGCTAACTGGTCAGTCAATGAAAGCGGACGCTCTGGAACGTGGAATTGCGACCAGAACAGCTTGTCCACTTCACGATCTGTTTGACCTTGGAAGTACTTGGCCGCATCGGCAGCGCTCGCCGCCAAATCCATATACGCATCTACCAGAGGGGCATACCGTGGATCTCCGAACTTCCTCCGTAACATGAAGGGTTTCCCAGCCGCAATATCCCCGGCTTCCCGCAGCTCCTCCTTCTTCGCTCTCATAGCAGAACGGGTGTCTTTGTCCACCGCCGTGGCCTTCTCAAGGTCCGTTGCCTTTGCTCGGTTTTCTTTTTCAAGGACCCGGCAACGGTCGGCAGTGTCTTTTAATTCTACGACCATCTTGGCCATCTTCTCTTGGCTCTCGCAATGTGCGGCCTTCTCGGCTTTCAACTCTTCGACCGCCTTCAAAGCAGCCGCATTACTAATCCTCGCTTGTTCCTTGGCTCGGGCAAGTTCTGCCCGCAAGGTTTCCACGGTGGTAGCTCCATCTGCAGTCACAACATATTAAAGATACTGACATCATGCTGCTCTTACTATGTGGCGTTCACCAGATAATAACACTTACCCTGTGCCTCATCAAGCCACTTGTTAACAAGCTCGATGTCGGCGTCTGCCGCATCGAGTTGCCGTTTTAATTTGGCAAACTCACTAGCCCGGCTAGCCACCGGAGCTTCCACCACCTGCACATAGGGGCAGTCTGGTTATTGCCAGGGAATATGATCCTCTGTTTGTCACCGTTCTTGACGACAACCAGAGTCTCAGGGGCTACTATCTACACAGGGCACACCTAACATGTGCAGTACTCTCACACATTATCTCACATACCTCAAAGCCTGTCAGTAGACTCATAAAGGCTTCATGTAATCCGCTTTCGGCGGACGAGATTCTCTCCATCACCGTACTCATCAGCATACGGTGTTCTTCTGAGATGGCCGCTTGCCCCACCAACTCCCTCAGAACGTCCGACCGCACACCAGACGGTGCCGGACTCTTTTGTCTGCTCTCTTCGGGAGCCGGACGCTGGGGACTTCGGGGGTCTATGGGATTATCTTCTGGCCTCACCGGATCCGGAGAGGCCCTCCGTGACGACACTTCGGGGTCGCCCGCTTCTTGAGCGGAGGAGTCCAGGGGAGGCGTTTCGCTCTCCATCATCTCTGGAAGAAGATCCCCTGAAGACGAGCTCATCTGAGAGGGGCTAAGGCCCGAACTGCAAGATATATGCGGTGGTTATTTTCTCAGAAAAAAGGATAGCATACCTTTACTATTAAAGTATTTTGGATCACTTAGGACTCGTTGGAGGGCTGATCCCCCCGCGGACTTTGTGCGGCAAAAGCACCCCCCGAGGCAGGACCCTCTCTGGGAGACTTCTTCTCCCGTTTGGAGGCTTCGGCTTCCGGATCCTCGGAAACGGTCCTTTTCCTCCCCCGGTTGTCCTCCTTCGTGGAGACGCTCATTCCCTCGGTTGGAACGGGCAGTGATGGGGGCCCGCGTCCGCCCGTATTATCCCCCTCGGTATCTTCCTTCGAGGGCTCCGGGCAAGGTGCGACCTCGAGCATCTTTTCCAATACCGGATTTTCCAAACCCTCAGGGAGGGGGGCCAAACACCGGATCATCTTCGCCTTTGTTAGCCAGTCCTGGTCAAAAAGCGAACTCTCAGAAATATCTCCGTGACGAATGAAAGACAGTGTGTTCGGCCAGAGGGTTTCTTACTTGTTCGGCAGCGCGGTTACTGCTCAGGCCCACGTCCTCGGTAATATCCGGACACTCTACTTGAGGTCCGAAGAATGACTTGTACATCTCCTTGCGCGTTAGGCCGAGAAAACTTTGAATGGCACACGGTCCCTTTGGGTTGAACTCCCACAAGCGAAGGGGCGGGCGTCTGCAAGGCTGGACTTGACAAACCAGCATAACTTGTATTACCACAGCCAAATTAAAATCTCCCTCGAAGAGATCTCGGATGCGGCTTTGCAGTATAGGCACGTCCTTGGCTGGACCCCAGCTCAGACCTCTGCTAATCCATGACATCAGTTGTGGTTGGGGGCCCGAGCGGAAAGCGGGGGCAGCTGCCCACTTGGCACTTCTGGGAGCCGTGACGTAAAACCACTCATGTTGCCATAATTCGGACACCTCTGGAAAGGAACCTTTCGGCCATGGAGCTCCCGCCATCTTGCCTATTGATGCACCTCCGCACGCTGCATGTTGCCCCTCGATCATCTTCGGCTTTACTTCAAAGGTCTTGAGCCACAGGCCGAAGTGAGGGGTAACGCGGAGGAAGGCCTCACACACAACAATAAAAGTCGAGATGTGGAGAAAGGAGTCTGGAGCTAGATCGTGGAAATCTAGCCCATAATAAAACATCAAACCCCTGACGAAAGGATCCAGAGTGAGGCCTAGACCTCGGAGGAAGTGGGAGACGAACACAACGTTCTCATTGGGTTCGGGAGTAGGGACGATCTGCCTTCGAGCAGGCAGCTGATGCGAAACCTCGGTGGTCAGGTATCTGGCCTCCCTCAACTTCTTAATGTCATCTTCCGTAACGGAGGAGGGCATCCATCGGCCTTGAAGGCTGGATCCGGACATGATTGAAGATCCGGAGCACCTAACCTGGGCTTTGGGTGTCAGAACTCGAGGCAGGGGAAGGGTTCGATTGAGCACGAGAGGGAAAAAGCGAAAACCTTGTCCCCTTATAAAGAGGGTGAATATCAAGCGTCCTCTCCGTATCCGTTTGGGACTTGCCTATAATCTAGGAGTCCTAGACACGGTTGGGTTACCCACGACCGCATTAATGAGAATCCCGTAATTGGGGGAACATGATCTCCGCTTCGCCAAGACGTGTCAAGAAACCGCCTCGCGTTATGTGTGGATCTGGTTAAAAGAAACGGTTTGAATAATCACCGGGCCATGACATAACGTCATGCTGCCAAAACAAGCCAGCAAATTAGATTTGCGAAAATATTATTTTCCCTACGGTGGAATGTGGAACTTATTTTGCAGGGTCGGACACTATCCTTGTATTCAAATTCTTCTGCGGTATATTCGGAGAAGGAACCCTCCTTGCAATGCCGAAGACAATACTGCGTGCCGGACTCATCGTCATTGAAGCCTGGTTCAGGGGCTACTGAGGGAGTCCTGGATTAGGGGGTCTCCGGACAGCCGGACTGTTAGACTATGAAGATACAAGATTGAAGACTTCGTCTCGTGTCTGGATGGGACTCTACTTGGCATGGAAGGCAAGCCAGGCAATACGAATATGGATATCTCCTCCTTTGTAACTGACCTTGTGTAACCCTAACCCTCTCCGGTGTCTATATAAACCGAAGGGTTTTAGTCCGTAGGACAACAATCACAACATACAATCATACCATAGGCTAGCTTCTAGGGTTTAGCCTCTCTGATCTCGTGGTAGATCTACTCTTGTACTACCCATATCATCAATATTAATCAAGCAGGACGTAGGATTTTACCTCCATCAAGAGGGCCCGAACCTGGGTAAAACATCATGTCCCCTGCCTCTTGTTACCATCCGGCCTAGACGCACAGTTCAGGACCCCTACCTGAGATCCGCCGGTTTTGACACCGACAGCAAGCCTCTGAATGAAATTTCTGTAAAGTCTCCGGTGCTACATTTATCCGACGGTGACTGGAATAATCTTGTTACACATTGGTCTCGCCTGCAGCGTAAGGTACTGTCTATGATATCACATCACAATTTGAACTACATTTCTGCATTTTCCTTAATGTCTCACTTGTACGAAAACTGTTAGCAGAAGAACATTTGTTCTCAAGGGACCACAGAATCTCGCAACTATACTGCACACTGCATTGCTCTTGTGAGTACCTCTTGCCCTGTATGACCATACTTACTTTCATAGCTGTTTGATTATGTAGCATCACTGCACATGTTAGCCTCGTAATCGTCCATTTGGTGGACATTATAAGATTCGTATGGACTCTTACATAAATTTAAAATCAACCCAATGCTTTTGAAGAGGTTTAGCTCTGCAGTCCTCTTGTAAGGACTGAATGTGGTCTATCACTGTACTTACATTAACAGCTACTCCCTCCGTCCCATAATATAAGAACATTTTGTACAGTATACCAGTTTTCAAAACACTCTTGTATTATGGGAAGAGGGATTGGTTCATTTTGTAGCATTCTGCATCTTATCTCCCTCGCCCACCATTTACTAAAAAAGATCAGATCTATATTTAATCTTACCAACAAGTAGAATACACAGACAATGCCAGTGCAGAAGTGTAGCCCATTGCTCTTGTGAGTACATTTTGTCCTATAACGCTTGTACTTCCAGGGATTGGTAGTTGATTATGTAGCATCAATCTGCATCTTATCTTCATTATCCTCTATCCCTTCCAGTATTATCATATCTATAATTACACTCTACAAAATATAGAGTACAGGCAATGCTTATGAAGAAGATTCTGTGCTGAAATTCTTGAGTTATCCTTCCCTTGCCATGGAGAAGGGCATTATAAAGCCGGTGTTAACTGTTAATGTAAGTCAGTCCTTCTAAAGCATTTATCCTCAACTGCTGTTTAATTTTCTCATACTCCCTATCGTTTACTGCTGTTTAGTTTGTTCTTTCTACAGAAATGCATGTTCGTAAGAACCGTAAGTTCTAAGTTTTACTTGTAAAACCAAATTCCTTATTCATACCATGCACATTACTTAATACTCCCCATATGTATGCTTGTTTTTGTGCATCTATAATCCAGTGTGTGGTGAAGCAGCCCACGTTTGCACCTTGTTATCTCCTGTTTTATCTTACTGATGTGGCTGATGATATGAACAACATGTCATGCACATTATCCAAAATAGATGAAATGATTTTCTTTGCCCTTCATCTATGCTTGTTATGTTGACATGGTAATCCAGTAGTCTGGTGAAGCTCCCCGCATTATGAACAATGCCAAATTATTCTATTGATATTTGAACATACTCTTTATTTTCTAATTTGAAATTGGATAGAATTGACAGAACCGTTATCATCTTTGTTTATACACGTGCAAAACCTGTCATCTCTCTGCTTTGTTTCAGGGTGATATGCCTGATGGCATGCACAAGTCTGCTGAAGGCTGTGAGACAAACCCAACATATATTGCAGCAAAGAAGGCAAAACATCTTGAAGATAGCGAGACAACCCCAAAGTCTTGTCTTGATGCAGTGTTCAAGTTACTTGAGACTAACAGTCAGACAAGCTCACAAAATTCGTTGTCTGAATCAGTTCGACTTCTTCAGTCCCAAGTTCTAGCAGAAAGGCATTCTGCAACTCAACTTCGACTTGAAGTCCTATCTCTAAGAAAGATTGCGTAGAACACCAATGAGAACCTCACCGCTAAACAGCTACACCTGGAAGCTATGACCGACATGCTAGGCTGGTCTCACAGCCTTGCTCAGCAGCTTGCGCAACAGTTCCCCTGCAAGGCTAACCTTTCTTGAACTGTCTTGGAAGTGGTCTCGGTTCAGTATTATTTTGTTACGCTGCAATGGTGCCCAGTTTTTGTAATCTACTTCTTCGTTACGCTTTATGATCACTGGCGGCGAACTTTGATGCCCAATGGATGTAATATACCTTAAATCCTTTATTGTGTAGTGTAGGTTTATTCTTAGTTACTATGCCGTAATTTCTTTATTGTATAGAGTAGGTTTGTTCTTAATTCCTACTAGTTACGCAGCAGCCCGAAATGAACCCCGGCCCATGATTGTGCGAATCAAATCACGGGCTTTTAACAGGGCAAAATTGTGTGGGTCCTTGTTTAGCCCAATCAGATATCGGCTGCGAGCAAGCCGGATGCAAACCGGGCCGTAGTTAGGCCCAACTATATGACGGGCTTTTAACAGGCCGAAATGTTAAATGGGCCCTTAACAGGCCAAAACTAATATCAAGCCAAATTACTAAGTGGGCCTTTAGCAAGTGGGCCCAAAAGCATAGTGTCTAGTTGACGGGCCGATTCTGATATGGGCCATAATTGAGCCCAAAGCCTCTTAAAAGGCCGGACCTGATCTGGGCCATAATTTGGCCCAGAATGTGGTAGGATTTTAACGGGCCGGATCTCATATGGGCCACTATTAGGCCCGGAGCGTGGTAGGCCATTAATGGACCGGATCAAATATGGGCCGACATTTGGCCCAAAACATGGCAGTCAGTTAATGGGCTGGCCTACTAGGGTCCTTAGAATCTTGTGGGCCTACAGCTGGGCCGACCCATTAATGTCGGCGAAATCTCATGGGCCTTTAGCTGGGCCGGCCCATTATGACCCGCAAGAATCTTGTGGGCCTTTACCTGGGCCGGCCCATTATGGCACAAAAAAATCTTGTGGGCCTTTACCTGGGCCGGCCCATTATGGCCCACAAAATCTTGTGGGCCTTTAGCTGGGCCAGCCCATTATGGTCCGCAAAATCTCGTGGGCCTTTAGCTAGGCCGGCCCATTATGGTCCGCAAAATCTTGTGGGCCTCTAGTTGGGCCGGCCCATTTAAACTTGTTGGGTCGTGCCACATTTCGACGTATCATAGGCACCTTTTGTCCAGTGAGTGGATGACATCTGTCTCGACGATGAGCCGACACATGTTTCCTCTAGCCAATGATGATTTTACACGTGGAAAATCCCCATTGATCGGCGCTGTTAACGGGTTATCGAATCCAAAACACGACCCGATAGCTTAAGGGCGTTCCGTTATGGTGGATGCCACGTGTCGGTCACCCTTGACGAAAGCACTTCTGTGACGCGCGATTTATCATCATGGAAGTGGACACTTCCGTGATGATAATTTTGGTAATGTCATGGAACACTTCTACGATAGCACAGGTATGACTATCTTGATTCTGTCATAAATTTGTCATGGATGTACATGCATGACAAAAAAAGCGACCTACTGTGACAAACACGTATCATCACGGAAGTGTATTTTTTGTAGTGCAACCATCAAAAGGGTTCAAGCTTTGCTGGGAAACGGCTAAACTGGTGTTGACTTGATCCACTGTTGGATCGCATGGCGGATCATCCCTCTGAGCCGCCGGTCTGACTTAATGTACAATTACACTGGAGGAGCAGACGATTTGTTGCGTTATAGCTCTCTACGTCTGACTGAAGAAGCCATCGTTGAAATGTCAACTACCCTTGTAAACAGTAAATATGAAGACTGCAGTAAGGTAGGATTGAATCCTTTTTGCAAACTTAACCCGACACCACAGGTAAATCCCCTTGACTCCTTTTTTCTTTAGTAGTTAAGCACTTGCATGATGTTTCAACTTGTTATTTGCCTACAGGCCAAATCTGACTTTTGGAAAGTCAAATATGATCATGAGGCCGCCAAAAAAGCTAGAGCCGCCGCAATAGCCGCAAAGAAGACCACCAGAAAATCCAAAAAGAACCCAACCGCTTCTGATCTCCTCAAGCTGGATGATGCCTCTGAGTCGGAGGTAGCCGTTGACTCTCTTGGCCTGCTTTTTAACAACCTTATTGACACTGACTATTGCCAGGATGACGCGGGGGCCAGCCAAGTAGTAGAAGAAGAGGTAACTATTTCCTCCGACTCAGAACCTTTGCCAAGACAGAAACCTCGACTGGTAACCCGGAAAGTAAGGTTTTCACACCCTTTGGCTTATTTGGACCCTCATTTTCTTTTGAAAAAACAGCAACATGAGAGCCGTCGTCAGACCCGAACCAGTGACGACATGAACTGCCCTCCAGCTTACCGAAAGCTCCTCGGAAACGCCAGAATGAGGTTTATCTCACCTTTGACTTTTGCCTTTATCATTGAATCTATTTCCTTGCTCTTCTTAATTGTGATTTCACTTTTGCAGGAGGTCTCTCGTTCTTCTGGTGATTCTTCACAAACTCAACTTCCGGCTTTCAAGACTGCCCCTGGGTAAAGATAATTATCCTTCTTCTGCATCTTTATGTCCGTATCATTATACTGACTCATCAAATTCCTCTTAGTGGTCAAGCAAACCCCAAGAAGGCCAGGGTGGTTAAGCCGACTGAAAACCCGGAAGCCGCTAAACCAACACTGCCAACTCCTGCCCCGGGACAACTTGAGGCACCAGAAGACCCTGCTGTCAACGTTCAAATAGATTCTCCTGAGCTGTCTGTTGACGAAACTGTTCTCAACCCATATACCGTTGAACCGTCAAGCTCAGCTAACCCGTCGATGACTTATGACAGTGACGTTTTAATCACCGGTAGTAGATTTGTTGAACCGGGCAATCCAACTGTGCTAGCCAGACACTCCGCCAAGCAAGAGGCTTTGGAAAAGCAAAAAGTGCGGTTTGACATCTCTCACTATGCTCACCTGAGTATTAGTGATGTGCTATCTGGCTACCTTAGTCATGTGCATTCCATCCGTGACTCTGAAATTGAGATGGTCAAATAGCTGCAACTAAAATATGAGGTATGTTCTCCGGCTTTCATTAGTTTATCTGCTCTGCCAGCCCCCCAAGTCTCCTGATTATGATAAATTTGAATGATCTGTAGACTTGTGATATAGGTTGATGAGCATAATATCACCTGTAGTCCCCAAGGGCCGGCTTAATTCATCATGAATGAGCCGGTACTTAACTTCATAACTTGCTTGACCCAGTCCAAACTAATATTGTTATCTGGCTTAAGAGGAAAAACTTTCTGAATATCATGCATTAGCCCCCAAGTGCCAAGCGTTGTTACCTGTAAGACACTTGGGACTTTTTAGAAGAGTCATTTCTGCATTTAAAACTTGCTTTGGCAGACATTAGCCCCCAAGTGCCGAGTGCTGTTGCTTTGCAAAGTACTTGGGACTTTAATCATTATGACCTCTATTGGAATAAACTTTGACACGCCTGTGCATGTCTGCAGACCGCCATAACTGACTTGGATTCTCAACTAGCTGATGTGAAAACCCGGTTGGCGGCTCAAGAAACTAAGATAAAGAATATTGAATCCAAACTCCAGTTGAGCCTATCTGAAGCAGAGAAACTAAAGACCAGTTTTGATGTAGAGAAAAAATCTTGGGCCGATGAAAAAACCTTGCTGACACAGCGTGCTGAAACGGCCGAGGCGGCTCTCAAAGAGGTTACCATTGAACTCACCGGTTTAAAAAGCCGTGTGTCTTAGATGGTCTCTGCAATCTTTGGTGAGTTCTCATATTATTTACTTAAACTCTATTTTTGCCATCATAATGTAAGCCACTTGCTTAACCTTTTGGAATACCTCATAGGTCCACGGAGCAGCAATCTGAGCCAAAACAGCCTGATAAAGCTCAAGGCGGTTTACACCCTGGTGGAGCAACTGTATACTGGAGCTCAACGGGCTCTTGCGATTATCTCCCCAGCCAACCAAGGACCAAACCTTTTGAGTGATGTCTTGAGGAAGTTATCTATCTTACCCGCCAGATTCCAAGAAGTCGAGCGGTCCTGTGCAAGAGCCGGAGCCCTAACTGCTCTAAGACGCTCCAAAGCCTAGGTGCCGGAGCTAGACCCGGCGGATGTAGCCAAGGGGTATCCCAGCTTTAAGGAAGACGGGACTCCGTTTGACCAAGAAGATTTTGCTGCTTGCGTGAAGGAAATTCGTCCTCATGCTACCATCCTTGGCGACGAGACCAATGTTGATAAGTATCAGCTGGGTTTTGATGCTGAAAATAAAAATATGGCGACTCCTTCGTATAAAGTAACAGATCTAATCCCGCCGGTTCGCCAGCACACCTTTGCCCCGGAAATTGACCCGTCTGGTTTAATTGACGATGAAGCGGAGTTCATCGCTCTTCATGGCTTTGACTGGTCCAAGCCCAATTTCCGAGCGGTGGAGGAGGATGAACCGGCAAGGGATGAGTTGTAACCATCAAACAACCCGGCCAGGATTTTACGACGCTGCTTTGGTTTACCACTTGATTAAGAGAAAAACAGGCTTATCTTTCTGGGCTCCAAGTGCCTTGTAATAGGCTAGCTTAAATATTCATGTTCTGCCAATGCCATCGTGCATATTGTGCTGCGTACAACACTTTTATCCATCATGTCAACATATGCTTTACATCCTTTACCATATGTGTAACGTTTGAATCTGTTCCTGTATGTAAAAGATGAAAAAACTGTCCTGGCAGTTTGTCACCGGACGGGTCAAAACACCCAATACATAACTATGGAAATTAACATAACGGTATAATCAAGGCTAGATGTAAGGATAAATAAGGCTGGAAAGTCTTTGATTAAAGAAAACACAGATAAGTCTGTTTATGAATTTTAAACGACAATATCATACCTGTGTTCTTGAATCTGGACTGTCGGGTTATGTGACCCGAACGGTAAGGGTGACAACCCAATCTTTTTAGAAGCCAATACTGCCATACGCATGATGACTGTTATACACTGGCAATTCATTGTCAAAGAACCAAGCCGGTTTAATTGAAACCATACTTACAGTTAGATTTTAGATAACAAAAACCAGTAAAACAAAAAATTATCTTTCAAACAATGTAAATCAAGCACCAAGAAAGATTTGGAGGCTTCTGATTCGAATATGATCAGTAAACCGGACCAAAGGGGTTAAGCTAGGATTCGAATACGATCATGTGGCCCCCAGTGGCTTTGGCTTTGCGTCGATCAAGAGGGTACCGACAGCTATGTTCTCTTTGGTTCAAATACGACCTATGTTTGAACAGGAAACCGCCAAATGACCTTGAGAGGTTTTTAACGACCCTGATTCGAATATGATCCAAGTCGGACCCAAAAGGGATTAAGCCATGATTCGGATACGATCAAGAAGCCCCCTAGTGAGTTTGGCTTTGTGCCGATCAAGAGGGTAACGACAGCTATGTTCTCTTTGGTTCAAATACGACCTATGTTTGAATAGGAAGCCCCCTAGTGATCATGAGGTTTAACGGCTAGATTCGAATACGATCATGAGCCGGACCAAGAGGGTTAAGCTAGATTCGAATACGATCAGCCCCCAATTGGTCATTTATACTTAAAATAACAAAGACATGTGATCATTAAGGATAAAAAGGACAGAGGTCCTGCTTTATTACTTATCATAATATATACAATGTCAAAGTATGTACATTACGAGAGCCGGTGGCTCAAGTGTAGTAAGGCCGAAGATGAGCAATATTCCACAGCCGGCGGGTCTCCTCCTCCGACTAACGTGAGTCTTTGTGCTCTCGAACATCGATAAGGTAGTATGACCCGTTATTCAAGTTCTTGCTGACCACAAAGGGTCCTTCCCAAGGTGGGGATAGCTTGTGCGCATCAGACTGTTCCTGGATGAGCCAGAGCACCAAATCACCTTCTTGAAAGGTTCTTGAATTATTTCGGCGGTTGTGATAACGGTGCAGGTCCTGTTGGTAAATCACTGAGCGGGCTGCTTCTAAGTCACTCTCTTCATCTAATAGGTCAAGTGCATCCTGACAGGCTTGTTCGTTATCAGCTTCAACGTAAGCCGCCACTCGGGGTGACTCATGACGGATGTCACTGGGCAGGACTGCCTCTGCTCCATAAACCATGAAGAAAGGCATATAACCCGTAGACCTGTTAGGGGTAGTATTGATGCTCCATATCATAGAGGGTAACTCTTCCACCCAACAACTCGGCCTCCATTGTAAAGGGACCATGAGCCGGGGTTTTAGACCTTTCAGGATTTCCTGATTGGCTCTTTCAGCTTGACCATTGGATTGGGGGTGAGCTACTAATGAAACATCAAGCCAGATATGTTCCCGTTGACAGAATTCTTCCATAGCTCCTTGGGACAGGTTAGTGCCATTGTCAGTGATAACACTGTGTGGAAAGCCAAAACGAAAGATCACTTTCTTCATGAATTGAACCGCTGTGGCCGCATCACACTTACTAACCGGCTCTGCCTCAACCCACTTTGTGAATTTGTCCACTACCACCAAAAGGCGCGTCTTTTTATCTTTGGATCTTTTGAAAGGTCCAAGCATATCAAGCCCCCAGACTACAAATGGCCAAGTAATTGGAATCATCCGCAATTCCTGAGCCGGCACATGCGCCCGTCGTGCGAATTTTTGACACCCATCGCACCTACTGACCAGATCCTCCGCATCGGCGTGAGCCGTTATCCAGTAAAAACCATGACGAAAAGCTTTGGCCACAAGAGAATTTGAACCAGCATGATGGCCACAATCTCCTTCATGGATCTCACGGAGAATTTCTTGACCTTCTTCAGGAGAGACACAACGTTGAAATGCTCCGGTGACACTGCGATGATACAACTCACCATTGGAAATTGTCATTAACTTAGACCGCCAGATTATCTGTCTAGCCAAGGTATCATCCTCTGGCAACTTGCCCCAGGTCATATAAGCCAAATACGGCACTGTCCAATCTGGAATGACATGAAGAGCCGCCACCAATTGTGCTTCCGGGTCTAGAACAGCCAAGTCTTCCTCTGTAGGCAACTTGACAGAAGGGTTATGCAGAACATCTAAAAAAGTGTTAGGCGACACCGGCTTACGCTGAGATCCCAACTGGCTTAAAGCATCAGCTGCTTCATTCTTTCTGCGATCAATGTGCTCCACTTGATAAGCCTTGACGTGTCCAGCAACAGTGTCAACCTCACGGTGATAAGCCGCCATGAGAGGATCATTGGAGTCCCACTTGCCTGATACTTGCTGAGCCACCAAATCCGAGTCGCCAAGGCACCTTACCCAGCTTAAACTCATTTCTTTAGCCATTCGAAGACCATGGAGTAAGGCCTCATACTCAGCTGCGTTGTTAGTACAAGGAAACATCAACCATAACACATAACAAAATGTGTCACCTCGAGGGGAAGTTAAAACAACTCCAGCCCCCAAGCCTTCCAATTGCCTGGAACCATCAAAATGAATCGTCCAATATGTGCTATCTGGCTTCTCTTCAGGTATCTGCAACTCCGTCCAATCATTAATGAAGTCCACCAGTGCTTGAGATTTGATGGCAGTACGTGGCACATACTTTAAACCATGAGACCCAAGTTCAATGGCCCACTTGGCAACTTGTCCCGTGGCTTCTCTATTTTGAATAATATCTCCTAAAGGAGCAGAGCTAACCAGAGTGATAGGATGACCCTGAAAGTAATGCTTAAGCTTCCGGCTCGCCATGAACACCCCAAAAACAAGTTTCTGCCAATGTGGATATCTCTGTTTGGACTCAATGAGCACCTCACTGACGTAGTAAACCGGCCGTTGAACCGGATATTCCTTGCCAGCCTCTTTGCGCTCTACAACAATGGCCACACTGACAACACGTGTGTTGGCAGCCACATATAACAACAGTGGCTCCTTATCAATGGGAGCAGCAAGAACCGGTGGCTCAGTGAGCTGTCTTTTCAGATCTTCAAAGGCAAAGTTAGCAGCATCACTCCAGAAAAATCATCCGTCTTCTTCATCATTTGATATAACGGCATAGCCTTCTCACCTAACGGGCTTAAAGCTGCAACACGACCCGCCAGCCGCTGAACGTCATTGATGCACGCCGGCTTAGCCAAAGACGTAATCGCCTTGATTTTCTCTGGGTTAGCCTCAATGCCTCTATTAGACACCAAAAAACCCAAAAGCTTGCCCGCCGGTACTCCAAAAACGCACTTGGCCGGGTTAAGCATCATCTTGTAGACCCGGGGGTTATCAAAGGTTTCCTTCAGATCATCTATCAAGGTTTCCTTCTCTCTGTATTTCACCACTATATCGTCCACACAAGCATGAACATTACGCCCAATCTGATTGTGAAGACAGTTCTGCACACACTGCTGATAAGTCGCCTGGGCACTCTTAAGCCCAAAAGGCATGGACACATAGCAAAAGGCTCCAAATGGAGTAATGAAAGCTGTCTTCTCCTGGTCCTTAACCGCCATCTTGATCTGATGGTAACCAGAATAACCATCCAAAAATTTCAAACGCTCACAACCTGCCATAGCGTCAATGATTTGATCAATACGAGGGAGAGCAAAAAGATCAGTCGGACAAGCTTTGTTTAAGTCCGTGTAATCCACACACATGCTAGGTGCCGTTCTTTTTAAGCACGAGCACCAGGTTAGCCAACCACTCTGGATGAAAGACTTCAATAATGAACCTGGCTGCCAAAAGTCGGGCCACCTCTTCTCCAATAGCCTTGCGCCTTTCCTCGTTGAACCGCCGAAGAAACTGCCTGATCGGCTTAAACTTTGAATCAATATTGAGAGTGTGCTCAGCGAGTTCTCTCGATACACCTGGCATGTCAGATGGCTTCCACGCAAAGATGTCTCGGTTCTCAAGGATGAACTTGATGAGCGCGGCTTCCTATTTGGGATCCAAATTAGCATTGATAATAAATTGTTTGGATGAGTCGCCAGGCACAAAATCAATCATCTTGATATCGTCAGCTGACTTAAACTTCAGCGCCGGCTCATGTTCCGTAGTTGGCTTCTTCAAAGATGTCATGTCTGCCGGGTCAACGTTGTCTTTGTAGAACTTTAACTCCTCCATCGCGCAAACAGATTCCGTGTAAGCAGCATTGCCTTCCTCACACTCTAAGGCTATCTTCTGACTTCCATGTACTGTGATAGTACCTTTATAACCCGGCATCTTGAGCTGCAGATAAACATAACACGGCCGTGCCATGAATTTTGCATAAGCCGGTCGTCCAAACAGGGCGTGATACGGGCTCTTGATTTTGACCACCTCAAAGGTTAATTTCTCACCCTGGAATCATGCTCATCTCCAAAAGCTACCTCCAGCTCAATCTTACCCACTGGGTATGCCGACTTACCAGGCACCACTCCATGAAAAACAGTGTTGGATGTCTTAAGACTTTTGTCAGTCAACCCCATGCGATGGAACGTCTCATAATAAAGGATGTTGATGCTACTGCCTCCATCCATGAGTAATTTAGTGAATTTATATCCACCAACCTGAGGCGCCACCACCAAAGCCAGATGACCCGGATTGTCAACCCGGGGAGGGTGATCCTCCCTACTCCAGAGAATAGGCTGCTCAGACCACCTCAAATAATGAGGAACCGCCGGCTCAACAGCGTTGACCGCTCTCTTATGAAGTTTCTGGTCCCTTTTGCATAAACCGGTGGTGAACACATGATACTTCCCACTACTAGCTGCTTTGGGTTACTCTAAAACCCGGTTTGCTGCTGCTGCTGACCTCCTTGGCCAAATTGCTGATTATAACCACCTTGATTACCTTGAGGGCCCTGACCATGAAAACCGCCACCGCCTGAATTGCCACCCGGGCCATGAAAACCGCCACCGCCTGAGCTGCCGCCAGGTCCATGATTACCGTCGAACATGTTAGAATTCTTGAATGCCTTCATGATCGTACAGTCTTTCCAGAGATGGGTGGTCGGCTTCTCCTGGGTGTCGTGTCTTGGACATGGTTCATTTAGCAACTGCTCGAGGGTGGGACCTGACCCACCTGACTGAGGGGGTGGCCTCCCCTTACGTCATTGATTGTTGCCTTGCGCATTCGCCACAAACTTCGAGCTACCATCAGCCTTACGTTTATTATTACCTCCTTGATTTGCCGGGTTATGCTGAAGAACCTTAGCGTTGCCGTTCTTCTTTCCCTTCCCTGTCTTCTCTTCATCAGACGCAGGATCCTTGGTACTATCTGAATCGGCATATTTGACTAGAGCCGCCATCAGCTGGCCCATGTCATTACAATCGCGCTTGAGCCGCCCTAGCTTCTGTTTCAGAGGTTCAAAACGACAATTTTTCTCCAACATTAAGACCGCGGAGCTGGCATCCATTTTATCAGACGAATGTATTATTTCCTTCACCTGGCGCACCCAATGGGTCATGGACTCACCTTCTTCTTGCTTGCAATTAGTCAAGTTCACAATCCACATGGGCTGCTTGCATGTATCTTTGAAGTTCTGAATAAACCGGGCCTTTAACTCGGCCCAGGAACCAATGGAATTAGGGGGCAGTCCCTTTAACCAAGTGCGGGCCGTTCCATCCAGCATCATAGTGAAGTACTTAGCCATTGCTGCGTCACTGACTGATACGTCTCCAACGTATCTATAATTTTTGATTGCTCCATGCTATATTATCTACTGTTTTGGACTATATTGGGCTTTATTTTCCACTTTTATATTATTTTTGGGACTAATCTATTAACCGGAGGCCCGGCCCAGAATTGCTGTTTTTGCCTATTTCAGTGTTTTGGAGAAACAGAATATCAAACGGAGTCCAAACGGAATAAAATCTTCGGAAACGTGATTTTCTCATCAGATAAGATCCAGGAGACTTGGAGCCTCCGTCAAGAAAGCCACGAGGTGGTCACGAAGGTGGAGGGCGCCCCCCTAGGGCGTGCCCCCTGCCTCATGGGCCCCTCGAAGATCCACCGACATACCCCTTCCTCCTATATATACCTACGTACCCCCAAACGATCGGAGATGGAGCCAAAAACCTAATTCCACCGCCGCAACTTTCTGTATCCACGAGATCCCATCTTGGGGCCTGTTCCGGAGCTCTGCCGGAACGGGAATTGATCACGGAGGGCTTCTACATCATCATCCAAGCCCCTCCGATGAAGTGTGAGTAGTTTACTTCAGACCTACGGGTCCATAGTTAGTAGCTAGATGGCTTCTTCTCTCTTTTTGGATCTCAATACAATGTTCTCCCCCTCTCTTGTGGAGATCTATTCGATGTAATCTTGTTTTTGCGGTGTGTTTGTTGAGACCGATGAATTGTGGGTTTATGATCAAGTCTATCTATGAATAATATTTGAATCTTCTCTGAATTCTTTTATATATGATTGGTTATCTTTGCAAGTCTCTTCAAATTATCAGTTTGGTTTGGCCTACTAGATTGGTTGTTCTTGCCATGGGAGAAGTGCTTAGCTTTGGGTTCGATCTTGCGGTGTCCTTTCCCAGTGACAGAAGGGGCAGCAAGGCACGTATTGTATTGTTGCCATCGAGGATAACAAGATGGTTTTTTTTATCATATTGCATGAAACTATCCCTCTACATCATGTCATCTTGCTTAAGGCATTACTCTGTTTTTAACTTAATACTCTAGATGCATGCTGGATAGCAGTCGATGAGTGGAGTAATAGTAGTAGATGCAGGCAGGAGTCGGTCTACTTGTCTCGGACATGATGCCTATATACATGATCATACCTAGATATTCTCATAACTATGCTCAATTCTGTCAATTGCTCAACAGTAATTTGTTCACCCATCGTAGAATACTTATGCTCTTGAGAGAAGCCACTAGTGAAACCTATGGCCCCCGGGTCTCTTTCTCATCATATCAATCTCCATCACTTTATTATTGCTTTTCTTTTACTTTGCCTTTTACTTTTCACTTTGCATCTCTATACCAAAAATACCAAAAATATTATTTATCATCTCCATCAGATCTCACTTTCGTAAGTGACCGTGAAGGGATTGACAACCCCTAAGCGCGTTGGTTGCGTTGAGCTATTGTTTTTGTGTAGGTACAAGGGACTCTCGCGTAGCCTCCTACTGGATCTATACCTTGGTTCTCAAAAACTGAGGGAAATACTTACGCTACTTTGCTGCATCATCCTCTCCTCTTCGGGGAAATCTAACGCAGTGCTCAAGAGGTAGCAAGAAGAATTTCTGGCGCCGTTGCCGGGGAGTCTGCGCAAAAGTCAACATACCAAGTACCCATCACAATCCCTATCTCCCGCATTACATTATTTTCCATTTGCCTCTCGTTTTCCTCTCCCCCACTTCACCCTTGTCGTTTTATTCGCCCTCTCTCTCTATCCTCCCTCTCTTTCTCTATTTGCCTCTTTTTGCCCGTTTGCTTTTTGTTTGCTCATGTGTTGGATTGCTTGTTTGTCGCGATGGCTCAAGATAATACTAAATTGTGTGACTTCACCAATACCAACAATAATGATCTCCTTAGCACTCCGATTGCTCCTCTTACCGATGCTGAATCTTGTGAAATTAATACTGCTTTGCTGAATCTTGTCATGAAAGATCCGTTTTCCGGCCTTCCTAGTGAAGATGCCGCTACCCATCTTAATAGCTTCGTTGATTTATGTGACATGCAAAAGAAGAAAGATGTGGATAATGATATTGTTAAATTGAAGCTATTTCCTTTTTCGCTTAGAGATCGTGCTAAAGCTTGGTTTTCATCTTTGCCTAAAAATAGTATTGATTCATGGAACAAGTGTAAAGATGCTTTTATCTCTAAGTATTTTCCTCCCGCTACGATCATCTCTCTTAGAAATGATATTATGCATTTTAAGCAACTTGATCATGAACATGTTGCACAAGCTTGGGAGAGAATGAAATTAATGATACGTAATTGCCCTCCTCATGGTTTGAATTTGTGGATGATTATACAAATTTTTTATGCCGGATTGAATTTTGCTTCTAGAAATCTTTTAGATTCGGCCGCGGGAGGCACTTTTATGGAAATCACTTTAGGAGATGCTACTAAACTCCTAGATAATATTATGGTTAATTATTCTCAATGGCACACTGAAAGATCCACTAATAAAAAAGTGCATGCGATAGAACAAATTAATGTTTTGAGTGGAAAGATGGATGAACTTATGAAATTATTTGCTACTAAGAGTGTTTCTTCTGATCCTAATGGATGTGAATTTTGTTGGTAGGAATAATTTTGGTAACAACGCGTATAGAGGGAATTTTAATCCTAGGCCGTATCCTAGTAATCCTTCTAATAATTATGGAAATTCCTACAACAACTCTTATGGAAATTATAATAAGATGCCCAGCTGATTTTGAATCTAATATTAAAGAATTTATTAGTTCGCAAAAGAATTTTAACGCTATGATTGAAGAAAAATTGCTTAAGATTGATGATTTGGCTAGGAACGTTGATAGAACTTCTCTTGAGGTTGATTATTTAAAGCTTAGATCTATTCCTCCTAAGCATGATATCAATGAGTCTCTCAAATCCATGAGAATTTCCATTGATGAGTGCAAGGAAAGAACCGCTAGGACGCGTGCTATGAAAGATGCCTTTATTAAAGCGTGTTCTTCCAATTACTATGAAAATCAAGATGAAGATCTAAAAGTTATTGATGTGTCTCCTATTAAATCTTTGTTTTGCAATATAAATCTTGATGAAACTGAATATGATGCACCTTTACCTAGAAGGCGTTCTAAAAATTCGGAGTATTTAGATCTTGATGATGAAATTGATAAAAGTGGGACTAAAAGAAATAAAACCCTAGATGTTGCTAAACCCACTATATTGGATTTCAAGGAATTTAATTATGAAAATTTCTCTTTAATTGATTGTATTTCCTTGTTGCAATACGTGCTAAATTCTCCTCATGCTTACGGTCAAAATAAAGCCTTTACCGAACATATCGTTGATGCCTTGATGCAATCTTATGAAGAAAAACTTGAGTTGAAAGTTTCTATCCCTAGAAAACTTTATGATGAGTGGGAACCTACTATTAAAATTAAAATTAAAGATTATGAGTTTTATGCTTTGTGTGATTTGGGTGCTAGTGTCTCTACTATTCCCAAAACTTTGTGTGATTTGCTAGATTTCCGTGATTTTGATGATTGCTCTCTAAACTTGCATCTTGCGGATTCCACTATTAAGAAACCTATGGGAAGAATTAATGATGTTCTTATTGTTTCAAATAGGAATTATGTGCCCGTAGATTTTATCGTTCTTGATATAGATTGTAATCCTTCTTACCCTATTATTCTCGGTAGACCTTTCCTTAGAACGGTTGGTGCAATTATTGATATGAAGGAAGGGAATATTAGATTTCCATTTCCATTAAAAAGGGCATGGAACACTTCCCTAGAAACAAAATAAAATTGCCATATGAATCTATCATGAGAGTCACTTATGGATTACCTACCAAAGATGGTAATACCTAGATCTATTTTTGCTTGTTATGCCTAGCTAGGGGCGTTAAACGATAGCGCTTGTTGGGAGGCAACCCAATTTTACTTGTATTCCTTGCTTTTTTCTCCTGTCTAGTAATAAATAATTTATCTAGCCTCTGTTTTGGTTGTGTTTTTTGTGCTTAATTAGTGTTTGTGCCAAGTAGAACCGTTGGGAAGACTTGGGGAAAGTCTTGTTGAACTTACTGTAAAAAACAGAAACTTTAGCGCTCACAAGAACTGTTGTAATTTTTATTTGGAGAGTGCTATTTAGTTAATTATTTTTGAAGATGATTAATAGATAAATTCCTCACGTCCAGAAATTTATTTTAGAATTTTTTGGGTTCCAGATCTTGCGCTAGCTACAGATTACTACAAACTGTTCTGTTTTTGACAGATTCTGTTTTTCGTGTGATGTTTGCTTATTTTGATGAATCTATGGCTAGTAAAATAGTTTATAATACATAGAGAAGTTGGAATAAAGTAGGTATAACACCAATATAAATAAATAATGAGTTCATTACAGTACCTTGAAGTGGTCTTTTGTTTTCTTTCGCTAACGGAGCTCACGAGATTTTCTACTTTAAGTTTTGTGTTGTGAAGTTTTCAAGTTTTGGGTAAAGATTTGATGGATTATGGAGCAAGGAGTGGCAAGAGCCTAAGCTTGGGGATGCCCATGGCACCCCCAAGATAATCTAAGGACACCTAAGAGCCAAAGCTTGGGGATGCCCCGGAAGGCATCCCCTCTTTCGTCTACTTCTATCGGTAACTTTACTTGGAGCTATATTTTTATTCACCACATGATATGTGTTTTGCTTGGAGCGTCTTTTATGATTTGAGTATTTGCTTGTTAGTCTACCACAATCATCCTTTCTGTACACACCTTTTGAGAGAGCCATACATGATTTGGAATTTGATAGAATACTCTATGTGCTTCATTTATATCTTTTGAGCTTTATAGTTTTGCTCTAGTGCTTCACTTATATTTTTTAGAACACGGTGGTGGATTTGTTTTATAGAAACTATTGATCTCTCATGCTTCACTTAGATTATTTTGAGAGTCTTAATAGCATGGTAATTTTCTTAAAATCCTAATATGCTTGGTATGCAAGATTAATAATAAAACTTTCTTATGAGTGTTTTGAATACTAAGAAAAGTTTGATGCTTGATGATTGTTTTGATAAATGGAGGTAATAATATCAAAGTCGTGCTAGTTGAGTAGTTGTCAAATTGAGAAATACTTGTGTTGAAGTTTGCAAGTCCCGTAGCATGCACGCATGGTAAACGTTATGCAACAAATTTGAAACATGAGGTGTTATTTGATTGTCTTCCTTATGAGTGGCGGTCGGGGACGAGCGATGGTCTTTTCCTACCAATCTATCCCCCTAGGAGCATGCGCGTAGTGCCGAGGTTTTTGATGACTTGTAGATTTTTTCAATAAGTATGTGAGTTCTTTATGACTAATGTTGAGTGCATGGATTATACGCACTCTCACCCTTCCATCCTTGCTAGCCTCTTCGGTACCGTGCATTGCCCTTTCTCACATTGAGAGTTGGCACAAACTTCGCCAGTGCATCCAAACCCCGTGATATGATACGCTCTTTCACACATAAACCTCCTTATATCTTCCTCAAAACAGCCACCATACCTACCTATTATGGCATTTCCATAGCCATTCTGAGATATATTGCCATGCAACTTTCCATCATTCCATTCATCATGACACATTCATCATTGTCATATTGCTTAGCATGATCATGTAGTTGACATAGTATTTGTGGCAAAGCCACCGTTCATAATTCTTTCATACATGTCACTCTTGATTCATTGCATATCCCGGTACACCGCCGGAGGCATTCATATAGAGTCATGTTTGTTCTAGTATCGAGTTGTAATCATTGAGTTGTAAATAAATAGAAGTGTGATGATCATCATTATTAGAGCATTGTCCCAAGTGAGCAAAAAAAGAGAGAAAGGCCATAAAAAAGAGAAGACCCAAAAAAAGAGGAAAGGCCATAAAAAAAGAAAAGGCCCAAAAAATGAGAGAAAAAGAGAGAAGGGACAATGTTACTATCCTTTTACCACACGTGTGCTTCAAAGTATCACCATGATCTTCATAGTAGAGAGTCTCTCATGTTATTACTTTCATATACTAGTGGGAATTTTTCATTATAGAACTTGGCTTGTATATTCCAACAATGGGCCTCCTCAAGTGCCCTAGGTCTTCGTGAGCAAGCAAGTTGGATGCACACCCACTAGTTTCTTTTGTTGAGCTTTCATACATTTATAGCTCTAGTGCATCCGTTGCATGGCAATCCCTACTCCTTGCATTAACATCAATCGGTGGGCATCTCCATAGCCCATTGATTAGCCTCGTTGATGTGAGACTTTATCCTTTTTTGTCTTCGTGACATAAATGAAACATGACTAAACTATATGATTTTGTAGGGATGAACTTTCTTTGGCAATGTTATTTTGAGAAGACATAATTGCTTAGTTAGTATGCTTGAAGTATTATCATTTTTATGTCAATATGAACTTTTGTCTCGAATCTTTCGGATTTGAATATTCATACCACAATTAAGAAGAATTACATTAAAATTATGCCAAGTAGCACTCCGCATCAAAAATTCTGTTTTTATCATTTACCTACTCGAGGACGAGCAGGAATTAAGCTTGGGGATGCTTGATACGTCTCCAACGTATCTATAATTTTTGATTGCTCCATGCTATATTATCTACTGTTTTGGACTATATTGGGCTTTATTTTCCACTTTTATATTATTTTTGGGACTAACCTATTAACCGGAGGCCCAGCCCATAATTGCTGTTTTTGCCTATTTCAGTGTTTCGGAGAAACAGAATATCAAACGGAGTCCAAACGGAATAAAATCTTCGGAAACATGATTTTCTCATCAGATAAGATCCAGGAGACTTGGAGCCTCCGTCAAGAAAGCCACGAGGTGGGCACGAGGGTGGAGGGCGCCCCCTGCCTCGTGGGCCCCTCGAAGCTCCACCGACGTACTCCTTCCTCCTATATATACCTACGTACCCCCAAACGATCAGGGGCGGAGCCAAAAACCTAATTCCACCGCCGCAACTTTCTGTATCCACGAGATCCCATCTTGGGGCCTGTTCCGGAGCTCCGCCGGAAGGGGAATCGATCACGGAGGGCTTCTACATCATCATCCAAGCCCCTCCGATGAAGTGTGAGTAGTTTACTTCAGACCTACGGGTCCATAGTTAGTAGCTAGATGGCTTCTTCTCTCTTTTTGGATCTCAATACAATGTTCTCCCCCTCTCTTGTGGAGATCTATTCGATGTAATCTTCTTTTTGCGGTGTGTTTGTTGAGATCGATGAATTGTGGGTTTATGATCAAGTCTATCTATGAATAATATTTGAATCTTCTCTGAATTCTTTTATGTATGATTGGTTATCTTTGCAAGTCTCTTCGAATTATCAGTTTGGTTTGGCCTACTAGATTGGTTGTTCTTGCCATGGGAGAAGTGCTTAGCTTTGGGTTCGATCTTGCGGTGTCCTTTCCTAGTGACAGAAGGGGCAGGAAGGCACGTATTGTATTGTTGCCATCGAGGATAACAAGATGGGGTTTTTATCATATTGCATGAAACTATCCCTCTACATCATGTCATCTTGCTTAAGGCGTTACTCTGTTTTTAACTTAATACTCTAGATGCATGCTGGATAGCGGTCGATGAGTGGAGTAATAGTAGTAGATGCAGGCAGGAGTCGGTCTACTTGTCTCGGACGTGATGCCTATATACATGCTCATACCTAGATATTCTCATAACTATGCTCAATTCTGTCAATTGCTCAACAGTAATTTGTTCACCCACCGTAGAATACTTATGCTCTTGAGAGAAGCCACTAGTGAAACCTATGGCCCGGGTATCTTTCTCATCATATCAATCTCCATCACTTTATTATTGCTTTGCTTTTACTTTGCCTTTTACTTTTCACTTTGCATCTCTATACCAAAAATACCAAAAATATTATTTATCATCTCCATCAGATCTCACTTTCGTAAGTGACCGTGAAGGGATTGACAACCCCCAAGCGCGTTGATTGCGTTGAGCTATTGTTTTTGTGTAGGTACAAGGGACTCTCACGTAGCCTCCTACTGGATTGATACCTTGGTTCTCAAAAACTGAGGTAAGTACTTACGCTACTTTACTGCATCATCCTCTCCTCTTCGGGGAAATCCAACGCAGTGCTCAAGAGGTAGCACTGACCTCCAACAATTTCATGGCCATCTCATAACTTTCAATCCATGCCCCGGGCTGTAAGTCGGCTGTGTAATTAGGCACCTTCCGAGGTACCTTGAAATCCTTTGGCAAACGGTCACTACGCAGAGCCGACACCAAGCAAGGGACACCTCCTATCCTTGTGGC
Source organism: Triticum urartu (assembly GCF_003073215.2). Taxonomy (NCBI): domain Eukaryota; kingdom Viridiplantae; phylum Streptophyta; class Magnoliopsida; order Poales; family Poaceae; genus Triticum; species Triticum urartu. Next base: position 634,479,590 of record NC_053026.1, read on the forward strand.
CACACCTGCTTCAACAGAGGTCGTCGGATAAACCGGAAAAGCTTGGTGAGCCGCCTGCTCAGCTGCCTGTTGAACTACCCGCTCAGCCTCTTGGCGGATCCTATCCTGGTCAACCAAGTTAAGATCTCCATCACGCGCCGGGTCATGCCTGCGCGGCTGGTTACGGTGCTGGGTGTTGCTTGACACGGCTATTGAATCCATATGCCTGCTATAGCTCGGGCTCCGGCTTGGGTGAGGGGTTGAATGAATCCTGTCTCGACTATAAGAGTATATCTCCTGCTGTGCCAAAGCCGTCTGAAGAAGTTCTCTGACCCTTCGCGTTTCGATCGCCATCGGAGAGTCGTCCTCCATTGGGAGAGCCGCCAAACGTGCCGATGCAGCGATCAGATTCTCCAAAGGGTTAGAAAAATGACCCGGTGGTGTCGGTGTATAACGAGGCGGAGCAGTATTCAGACGAGGGGTTCCATAGTCCGTGGCTGAACCGGCGCCCCAGCCCCAGGTGTTGCCATCCGGTTCACCTCTGGCGGGTTATTGGGACCTGCCCTGGGTGTGTGGAATAGGTTCCTAGGATTGTAAGTCAGAGGCAGACGTGACTGAGTCTTCTGGTGCCTTCTCCTCATGACCTCGTTTGATGCGTTCAGGTCCATCATGAGCCGAAAAGCCTCTGATTGAAGCTGCTGAGCTCTAGCATCCAGAGCCGCCCGCTCCGCAACCATCCTGACGTCCTCCGCCGCTAAGTTTTCCTTAGCTTGTGCTACCTCCTCACGTAATCGTGCCTGATGTCTACTACACAACCTTCTTCTTGTAGACGTTGTTGGGCCTCCAAGTGCAGAGGTTTGTAGGACAATAGCAAGTTTCCCTCAAGTGGATGACCTAAGGTTTATAAATCCGTAGGAGGCGTAGGATGAAGATGGTCTCTCTCAAACAACCCTACAACCAAATAACAAAGAGTCTCTTGTGTCCCCAACACACCCAATACAATGGTAAATTGTATAGGTGCACTAGTTCGGCGAAGAGATGGTGATACAAGTGGTATATGGATGGTAGATAAAGGTTTTTGTAATCTGAAAAATATAAAAACAGCAAGGTAACTAATGATAAAAGTGAGCACAAACGGTATTGCAATGCTAGGAAACAAGGCCTAGGATTCATACTTTCACTAGTGCAAGTCCTCTCAACAATAATAACATAATTGGATCACATAACTATCCCTCAACATGCAACAAAGAGTCACTCCAAAGTCACTAATAGCGGAGAATGAACAAAGAGATTATGGTAGGGTACGAAACCACCTCAAAGTTATTCTTTCCAATCAATCCGTTGGGCTATTCCTATAAGTGTCACAAACAGCCCTAGAGTTCGTACTAGAATAATACCTTAAGACACAAATCAACCAAAACCCTAATGTCACCTAGATACTTCAATGTCACCTCAAGTATCCATGGGTATGATTATACGATATGCATCACACAATCTCAGATTCATCTATTCAACCAACACATAGAACCTCAAAGAGTACCCCAAAGTTTCTACCGGAGAATCACGACGAAAACATGTGCCAACCCCTATGCATAGGTTCATGGGTGGAACCCGCAAGTTGATCACCAAAACATACATCAAGTGAATCACGTGATATCCCATTGTCACCACAGATACGCACGGCAAGATATACATCAAGTGTTCTCAAATCTTTAAAGACTCAATCCGATAAGATAAATTCAAAGGGAAAACTCAATCCATTACAAGGGAGTAGAGGGGGAGAAGAAACATAAGATCCAACTATAATAGCAAAGCTCGCGATACATCAAGATCGTGCCAAATCAAGAACACGAGAGAGAGAGAGAGAGAGAGAGAGATCAAACACATAGCTACTGGTACATACCCTCAGCCCCGAGGGAGAACTACTCCCTCCTCGTCACGGAGAGCACCGGGATGATGAAGATGGCCACCGGAGAGGGATTGCCCCCTTCGACAGGGTGCCGAAACGGGTCTAGATTGGTTTTCGGTGGCTACGGAGGCTTCTGGCGGTGGAACTCCCGATCTATTGTGCTCGATCGTTTTAGGGTATATGGATATATATATATAGGCGGAAAAAATACATCAGGGGAGCCACAACGGGCCCACAAGGGTGGAGGGCGCGCCCAGGGGGGTGGGCGCGCCCCCCTGCCTCATGGCTTCCTCGTTGATCCCCTAACGTGCACTCCAAGTCTTCTGGGTTGCTTCCGTTCCAAAAATAAGTTCCATGAAGTTTCAGGTCAATTAGACTCCGTTTGAGTTTCCTTTTCTGCTATACTCTAAAACAAGGAAAAAACAGAAACTGGCACTGGCACTGGGCTCTGGGTTCATAGGTTAGTCCCAAAAATAATATAAAAGTGAATAATAAAGCCCATAAACATCCAAAACAGATAATATAATAGCATGGAACAATAAAAAATTATAGATACGTTGGAGACGTATCAGTGCCACCTCCGCATCATGCTGAGCCTGATCTGCCAGATCAACCACGGCAGTCAACACGGTCATCATCCTGTCCATGAGATCCATCAGTACCTGAGCCGGTGGGCGTGCGGGGCCTCCTGACCCGGCCGCTGCTGACCCGGTGGTTATTGCTGCTGCAGCCGTAGAGTTTTGAGCGGGCTGCATGCCAGTCATGAAGACCCCCGCTCTGCTCGATGGCTCGAAGTGGTTCGGAATACTGCTGCCATCGGAACAGCCCCCAAGCCCACCATCTTGCAGTTGATACAACGAATCTGTCTCGCCCGTGGATGACTCGCCATCAGACTGGACGACCGTCTCGCCACCAGACATAGATCCTTCAGAAAATTCCCCTCCATGGATGCATCCCATGAAGGCACGCTTCATAGCCGGCTGAGCCCGGGCGGGTCTTGCACGCTGAGCCGTCTCGATGATGTTGGTGCAGATGTCCGGCTCAGGACCCAGCTCACTGATCCGGCCGATAAAGACGTGGATCCCGTCGAAGGGGACCCGGTACCCGCACTCAATTGAGCCGGCGTCGGGGCCCCAGCCTGCGTCATCGATGTAGAGCTTGCCGCGATGACTCTTGGTCATCCGGCCCATAGCGTATCCCTTGAGCCCTTCGAAGCTGCCCTTCAAGAACTCAAATCCACCATGCGCTGGCCCCACGGTGGGCGCCAACTGTCGTGGAATTGTCACGACAGATGTCCTAGTGAAAGGACTTAGTCGTGGAGCCATCGCAACTAGGAAGTTTAAAGGGGTTAATCGGGACAAAGGACACGAGAGGTTTATACTGGTTCGGCCCCTTGCGGTGAAGGTAAAGCCTAGTCCAGTTGATGTGGTATTGCTAGGTTTCGATGACCAAGGAGCGAATACGCTAGCTTGGCTCTCGATCTCTTGTTTTCTTGCCCTAAGCCGCTGCCGGGTCGTCCCCTTATATACACGGGTTGACGCCCTGCAGCCTACAGAGTCCCAGCCGGCTCATACAACGTGTCCGGCTCGGTGACATCTCTTACATGCCTTACTTTACAAGTCTTATTCATACATGGTGGTTTATACTTACGGGCCTTAAGCCGCCTCTGGGCTTGGCCTATTATAAGCCTTATTGTAAACTGTCACCTTGTATACTCTTCAGGCTTTATTTAAGTAACCCGCCATTGTGGTTGACCCGGCCCCTCCTGGGCGGGTCATATCTGGTAGTCATATCCCCAACAAACACCAAAATAGTAGATATATTTGCTAGGTAATTGTTCTCCGTTATGACATGCCACTTTGGCCCAAAATCCAAGATTTGATCAAGGCATAGGTCACATTCTTTTCGCACTTGGATGTACTCATGATGAGCAACATATCCATATATAAGTGTGTTGAGTTGAACCTAAAAACGAAAGTAAATCTATGTTGTTCAAGAGCACAAATGTGTAGCAATCAGAATACATGGATAATCACATACCAAAGTATCTGTTGGCTTAAATTTGTACCACATGAAGCCTTGATGATTACATAATGGTTACGTCTAGTTACAAGTACATCTCACATCTCTGCAAAAAAAATTGGAGATACAACTCTAATAGTCAGTAGATCTACACATGAGCTTAAAAATAATACTCAATATAAAAATATGATCGCAATTTAAATAGCTGGGCTAAAGCACTCCTATGCCAAGGCAACTTCAATGTGGCGGAACCTAGCCATGACTATCTAGGCTTCTGCTCTGGCTTGAGACCAAACTCCCAAGCAACATCCCTTGTGAAGGAAATATGCCCTAGAGGCAATAATAAAGTTGTTACTTATATTTCCTTATATCATGATAAATGTTTATTATTCATGCTAGAATTGTATTAACCGGAAACTTGATACATGTGTGGATACATAGACAAAACACAGTGTCCCTAGTAAGCCTCTACTAGACTAGCTCGTTAATCAAAGATGGTTAAGTTTCCTAACCATATACATGTGTTGTCATTTGATGAACGGGATCACATCATTAGGAGAATGATGTGATGGACAAGACCCATCCATTAGCTTAGCATAATGACCGTTAAGTTTTATTGCTATTGCTTTCTTCATGACTTATACATATTTCTTTGACTATGAGATTATGCAACTCCCGAATACCGGAGGAACACCTTGCGTGCTATCAAACATCACAACGTAACTGGGTGATTATAAAGATGCTCTACAGGTTTCTCCGAAGGTGTTTGTTGGGTTGACATAGATCGAGATTAGGATTTGTCACTCTGAGTATGGGAGAGGTATCTCTGGGCCCTCTCGGTAATGCACATCATGATAAGCCTTGCAAGCAATGTGACTAATGAGTTAGTTACGGGATGATGCATTATGGAACGAGTAAATAGACTTGCCGATAATGAGATTGAACTAGGTATAAAGATACCGGCGAACGAATCTCGGGAAAGTAACATACCGATGACAAAGGGAATGACGTATGTTGTCATTGCGGTTTGACCGATAAAGATCTTCGTAGAATATGTAGGAACCAATATGAGCATCCAGGTTCCGCTGTTTGTTATTGATCGGAGATGTGTCTCGATCATGTCTACATAGTTCTCGAACCCGTAGGGTCCGCATGCTTAACGTTCGATGACGATTTGTATTATGAGTTATGTGTTTTGGTGACCGAAGATTGTTCGGGGTCCCGGATGAGATCACGGACATGATGAGGAGTCTCGAAATGGTCGAGAGGTAAAGATTGATATATTAGACGATGGTATTCGGACAACGGAATGGTTCCGGAGCATTTCGAGTATTTTTCAGAGTACCAGGAGGTTACCGGAACCCCCAGGGAAGTAATGGGCCTACATGGGCCATAGGGGAGAGAGAGGGGAGCCCGCAAGGGGTGGCCCCCCCCATGGGCTGTCCGAATTGGACAAGGGGAAGGGGGCGCGGCCCCCCTTTCCTTCCCCCTCTCCCTCTCCTTCCCCCTTTCCCCCTCCGAAAGAAGGAAGGGGGGCGACTTGGATTAGGAGTCCTAGTCGGTTTCCCCCCTCCCCATGGCGCACCGCCTTAGGCCGGCCTCCTCCCCTCCTCCTTTATATACGGGGACAGGGGCACCCCAAAGCACATCAATTGTTCTCTTAGCCATGTGCGGTGCCCCCTCCACAGTTTACTCCTCCGGTCATATTGTCGTAGTGCTTAGGCGAAGCCCTGCATGGATCACATCACCATCACCGTCACCACGCCGTTGTGCTGACGAAACTCTCCCTCGACACTTTGCTGGATCAAGAGTTCGAGGGACGTCATCGAGCTGAATGTGTGCAGAACTCGGAGGTGCCCGTACATTCGGTGCTTGATCGGTTGGATCGTGAAGACGTTCGACTACATCAACCACGTTAAGCTAACGCTTCCGCTTTCGGTCTATGAGGGTACGTGGACACACTCTCCCCCTCTCGTTGCTATGCATCTCCTAGATAGATCTTGCATGATCGTAGGATTTTTTTTTTTTGAAATTGCATGCTACGTTCCCCAACACCTTGATATAAGTTGCATAAAAATGAGAGAGATATTGTTAGCAACCCAATCATAATGTGTTACTCATCTAGGCATGGTGCCATCCCCTTGCATGTTGGATTCATGCCTTTGTACTAAGTTACATCCACATTACTAATGCCACTTTAGCCTCTAAGTGCAAAAGTTGATGGAATCCTACGTCACGTCCTTTTCCTACCTGAGTATATTCATGGCGAGTGACATTTCTACATCTCAATGTTGAGTTGAAACCTTAAAAAAAAGCTTAAGCCTATGTTTCCCGAGAGCAAAAATGCACAAACTTGAAATGCACAGAAAAACCACAAGATGCTTTGTTGGTTCCACCTCCCATCGGCTCTCCCCGACTACATATATCCAGTTTCATGTGCAAATCGCATCTCAATATACAAATTTTAAAACGGTCAAACCTAATAGAAATAGCATATAAAAACACAATCTTGGGAGATTAATTACTCAATATAAATAGAATACAAAAAGGAAACACACATTTGGAATAGGGGGCCCAAGGCCCACCTAGCCTTAACATAGCAGTTGTGCATGACTTTCCATTGGGTGTTGCTTTGGCTTGGCAATGCATCTAAGTGTCAAACCACATCCATCTAGCGTCTAAACCGTCCTATGGTTGATCGCAACTTTTTTCCTAGCATGCAATTAATATCATACCTAATATCGACGTCATTGCTAACCAAGTAATTAATACACATTTCATATTCTGCATAAGTATCAACACACAATTCATATCCTACCCAATATCAGCATGCATTGCATGTACACGATTATTAGGAGTTCCGGTTCACCTTCTCTGAAAGATGTAAGATGTCGCACCATGAAGTGCCTCCTATCAATCTCCTTCCATTTTCTAGGACAAGGGCTTTCAATGATGATAGGTCTTTCATCTAGTGGATTGTACTCCCTCCGTTTCAAATTACTCGTCGCACAAATGAATGTATCTAGAACTAAAATACATCTAGATACATCCATACATACGACAAGTAATTCGAAACGGAGGAAGTAGTATATAGTATGGTACTATAAAAAAGTGTGCATGACTTCAAATCAAAGGCGGCCAATGTATTGCAACACACACCAAATTTACTCGTGATGGCTGACCTTTCCACGCCCGAGTAGCAAAATACTAAAAACCTTAAAACAAAACTTTAGTATAGAGAACAAAATGGGTAATAGCAGTAAGAATACATGAAGAATCACTTGTCAGCAGAAATGCATTTACTTAAATGTATAGCACATTTTCTAATTCTATATGTACACAAAAATGTCTCCATAATAAAATCAACTAGATACCGGGTTCCGATGATAATACACCTTCTTAACCTTTTGACGTCTTAGCTAAACGTCACTACAACAAGAAAAAATGAACACGTGCAATAAGTGAAATACCGAAAATGACTTTTACCCCGCTTTACATATAAAGTAATCAACAAGTGCAACTTGTGACGTGACCATGTTTTAGAATTCTGGTACTCATATCTACACAGAGTCGAGTGAGTTATACTTAGAAAATTATTGTCCCTGCAAAATATGATTGGCCACTAGAATGCTAATTTCCTGCCTTAAGACATGACAGTCTTTCTTTTATGCTAGGAAAAAAATATACTCCCTCCCTTAGGTATGTCCTGAGAAATTTCCTTGGAATTCTTTGAAAATAAATATTCCAGAAATGATTTTGTTTTTACAATACCGAAATTATTTAAACAAAACATAAATATTTCGACGATCCTTGAAATGAGAAAAGTTTCATGAAATTTTGTCGAATTCTTTTCTGATATGATGATGTTTTTACCAGAAAAATGTGTACCACTGCCCTAGTGACAACCCGTGAAATTTCCTTGAAACTCTTCAAAAGGAAAATATTCGTTCCGATCTTAACTCAAAGTTCTGTACCAACACCATACTGTCAGAAAAGTAAAATGAAAAGTTGTCTCCGTTGGAGAGCCACTTGCGTTGGCTACTTGCTCCATGTCTTTTTTTCTGACGGGTACTACTTGCACCATGTCGATGGAGATATTATCAAACCATCAAAGATCGATCGCTCCGGTCAATCCAACCGAGATACCCTACGAGAGACGGCATCTCCTCCCGAAACATCATGTCATGTCGTGGCCGTGCTTCCCATGGCCCAGATCATTATTTTTTTTTAGAAAAGGAGGATGAACCCCGGCTTCTGCATCTCGGAGATGCATATGGTCACTTTATTAATTATTCACGAGAACCTTACAAAGTATTAGAACAAAATGCCTGAATCCGCCATCTTGACAACATATGCCACTACTCCTATCCATATGATAAAGGGGTGCTACCTGGGCCAAATACCCGGTCTACTCACCTAAGCCTATCATCAAAAGTCAGAAGCCCCGGCCGAGCCACATACCGGGTCTGGGGCATAAACTGCATTCACATGTGTCGTCGCCGTCATCTTCCACAGGTCCGTCTTCAGAGCAGATATTGAGGCTTCTACCTTGTCAGGCCACTCCGCTATCGACGTCACCTTGACGCCAGACAACTACCTCCACCTGCGTGAGTCCATCACTGCGCATCGGGCGCCGAGTCTCCACTGCACCATGCCGCCGAGATCCGCTGTCATCAATGTGAAGGATGAAGTACCGCTCCACCAAAAAAGACGCCCGCTGATCCCTCGAACCCGTGTACGCCTACAAGAATGACGCCCCCAGGAGGAAACGACACCAACGCGTCGCCGTCATCCGATCAACTGATCTAAGGTTTCCCCCGAAGGTAGCGGATAGAGGTCTAGAGCTTCTCCACGGCGATGCCTTCAAGAAGGTAATGACACCACAGGGTGCCACCAACGCCGGTCTTGGCATCAAGCCGAGCACAAGGTTTTCATCCAGATCCGCTCAAAGAACCTCCATCACGTATTATGTGCACGGGTCGCCGCCGATCTGAGCTGCTGCACATGGAGCAGGCCGCACCGGCCAGATCAGATCTGTCCGGAGGGCACAACCCGTATGGTGCCGACCCAACCACCAGGCCCTCCATGCCGCCACCGCCGATCCGAGGTTAGATGGTGTGTCGCCGCAGACCCGGCCGCCGCCACGCAGCCCGAGGCAGGACCGGCTGCCGCATCCCACCATCGCCGCCCTTGGCCGAGGCAGCCGCCGCGCCACCGCCGGAAGGCAGGCCCGCCGCGCCGCCAGGCCAGATCGGCCGTGCCACGCCGCGGGGCTCCGCACCGCCCGCATGGCGCAGGCAAGAGGGAAGACCCCCGCCACCGCCATCAGCCCCGGGCTATAGCCGGCAGCGTCCTTCGGCGGCGGCGGAGGGAGGGGAGGACGGATGGGGACCCCCGGCGGCTAGGGTTTTAGATCCCGCCCGAGTCGCCCGAGCGGGGGCGACGCCTTGAGAAATTGCGATGGTTTTTTTTCGTTTGTATGATGACCTTGTTAGAAAACTCTAGCACAAAATGAACTCTCTTGAATTTTATTTTACGATCTGATCCTTTTCAGCAACGTCACAATTCATAATATTTCTGTCAAACATAAAAATGCCAAACCCACACGCGTACCTGGCTGGTCCACCTCCAGATCTCACTGGCGTCGCTTGCGGATGTGGTAACCCAAAATGCCAAACTCAGTAGCGTTTTCACAAACGCCATGGCCCACGGCATTCCTGCCCTAGATAAGTATATGAAACACGAAGGCAAATGGCTACGTTCTTATGTACTATAAAGCAACAATGCTATATGTTCCTACGTAGGACAGAAATGGCCTACATAGGAACATAGCTGAGTTTGGTATTTCAGGCTGGCACATCGGCAAATGATGTCGACGAGGCCTGATGGTGGGCCAGGCCAGCAGTAGGGAAGAAACGTCACGGTTTATGGCGTTTGTGAAAAGGGTCAAATCGAGAAAATAAAATTCGAATGAGTCCATTTTATGCTAAAATTTCCTGACAAAGTAAAAAACAGTGATTTCGATCGCTCTGGTCAATCCAACCGAGATACCCGAGGTGACAGCATCTCCTCCCGGAACATCATGTCATGTCGTGGCCGCGCCTCCCGCCATCCCCTGAACAAAATCGTTCCTCGACGGCGAGCGCGAGCGAGCAGCAATCGCCTTCTTCCTTAGTTGCCAAGGCATCGAACCCGGATATCTCATATAATCGAGATGCCGTACGTAAAGCCGGCAGTCGGCACACCGCTCCATACGTCCGTGTCAGCCCACCCATATTCCCCGCTCCCCGACTATGCTCCTAGTGCGCCGGGAATCCCACGGCCGGCCAGCCGCCGTGGCGTGCGTGTAAATTCATTCGTTGCTATCCGAATCGCTCCGTCACCCCCGTGGCTGACGGCTGTTACTACTTACTGTCACCCATCCGCGCGCTCTCGCCGTCGGGCGCACGCCGCCGCTAGCTCCGGCAGCGCGTATCCCGGTGGATCAATTGGCGGGGGTGGGGAGTGGAGTAGCAGCTAGGCAGCTAGCTTCTGGTGATGTGTGGATAACGAAGGAATGTATTCCTATTCCATTCCCCTAGCCAGGCAGCACCTAAAACCTAGCTAAAATGTTCTGCTCAGCAAATACTGATGTTTACCTGGCCTTTTGTCACATCCTGATCGATCTGTTGCTGCATTATATGTTCGATTAGGCCGAGCCATTGCATCTTTCAATCCACTATATCCGGTACCATCGATTCGTGCCGCAAGTGCGAATAATCTCGGGGTTCCCTGAAGATAATTAAGCAGGAGCAAGCGTGCAACGTTAGAACATTTCAGTGTTTGTGCCATGATCTTCTGAACCGGCGTATGTCGACAGCTATGAGGAAAAAAACAATGACAGTTTGGTACTATTTTTCAGAGGCTTTTCCCGGACTGCATGTGCCCCTCAACTTGAGCAGGCAGAGAATTTCTTGCCTTTTTGTTATTCGCGGTCAGTCATTCTCAGCTTTCTCTCTCTCACGACGCATTGTTACTTTGCATGCAGTTCTTGCAGTGTTCTGCGCTGACACACAAATGTACTTGTGTTTCTCCGAAAGGTGCCGCTTTTGCCTCTAAATCTGACTATATGTCTTCAGATCAGATTCCAGCACGCACTGCAGTCAATCTAAGCCAATGGTTTGTTGTACCTTGCTTGCTTACCTTGAGATGCCTTGCTAGAAAATTACTCCCTCCGTCCCAAAATAAGTGTCCTAACTTTGCATTAACTCTAGTACAAATTTGTATTAAGGTTGAGACACTTATTTTGAGACGGAAGGAGTACTTACCACCAAAGAAAAGCAACACATCTCTGCATATCGGCGGTATTTTCTGCAGGTATTTTCACTCTTTTCTGAAGAAACACATCTCTCATGCATGGAAAAAGGACAAAGCAGAGGAATATTATAGGAAAATGGCAGGGAAAATCTTTTGCAAGAAAGTAGTAGTAGTAACTTTGTTTCTCCGTATCTATCTTCGGTGCCGAAAAATGGCAAAATTATTCTTCACCGCCTAGGTAGGGCGCATCGATCGACTTCCGGGAAAAAACAAACCATATCGTTCTGGATTCTACCGCAAGTTTTTCCGAATCTGTCCTCTTTTTCCACAGCATCCTTAACATATAATCTTCCCCATTACCTCTCACAAGTGGCAAGTGCACGCTGTAGTAGTAACTCCAGTTCCATCATTGCAGTAGTATTCTTTAGCTTTTCAAATGACTAGCACCAAACCAAAATTTGTTCGCCAGCTTCCCTTTACATAAAGCTTGGGCTTAAACTAGGTGCCTGCAGGCATGACATTACTGGACCAGCTGCAATGGCAGTTTGTTGTCAAGACCTTTCAACAACTTTTCTTCATGAGAGGACAATTCGTACATCAAAACTAATCCAGGTCTCATCATTTCAATCCGACACGACCGATAGCGCATTACCACCGATCGACCTGAAGGCACTACCTCAAGGGGAAATTTCAATCTTCAGTGAGTGGTGCGCAATGATCACGGTGAGCTGCAAGGAATTATGAATTGATGGCTGGTGCTTAAAGATGACAAAAACTAGATCTTTCACCAGCATTTTTTTCCTTTCAAAAAGTGCGGCTCTGCTGCGATCGATCAAATAAAGATCTATCTGAAGAAACATGAAATGGAGTCATGGGACAGGGCCCCTGATTAAATCAAACCAGGAGACCTGGAAAACAGCTTTAGATTTAAGTTGCTTCATTGGTGGGCATAATGAGGACAAGGCCCTCGCCGAAAGAGGCCCCTATTTTAATCACATATAATTAAGTGTTAGGGCAGGCAACTGTCGCTCACTATTTTGACCACTGGCCACTTGATATATGAGGATTCAAATATATCTCCTCCATGTAAGAGGGGCAAAAGGTGGTGGACTGTGGCTTGATCACATAGCACATTTCCCCCGCATTAATTCTCGGCGCCGCATGTCAAACTTGTCGTTACACTCATTCCGATGATCCGATTACGTGTAGCGCATTTCCCGAGAATCGAATTCACACATCACCAATTCACTACAAGCTAACCCTAAGTAAGTAGGCAATTGATTCAGCGTTAGTCTACGAACCAAGGTATTATATGAAATCTGATCCATCCTACGCTAGCCAATCTGGCCACCAAGGACTGATCTACCCAGCAATGTCCTGTCAAATCCACCAATTAAACAAGAGGATTAAAGAATAGACAGATAGCCAGATACCATCAGAAAGAGCATTATTGTAGTATCAAGACTGTTCCAGGTTCCAAATTACACAGGAAAAAGCAAGAACATTGTCCTCTGAAAGCCACAGGACTAGGTTCATGCAACAGTGGTGTGCATGAAAGCCTGGACAGAATCAGCACAAGGCATAATATCATGGAGCTTTGGAGAGCGAGCTTAGCTTAGGCTGTGTAGAAGGGGGGAAGAAAAGAGGCGAAGATTTTTGGGAATATCTCAGGAACTTTTCTCCCCCAAACCTGACATGTGTTCCTGCATCAAAACACTTTTCCTGCCTTGTGCAACACTGTTCTTCTTCCGAGGGTTAGTCGCTAAGCAAGCAAGCGCTAATTTGGGGGGAATCAACTGCTAAACATAGGAAAAGAACATGCACTTAATTAGTTACACAATATTCTCTTAATTTCTTGTCGCATACTACATACGGTTTACGCAGGCATTGTCAGTGCAAATTGGCTAGCAGCTGAGAGTTGAGCTTGAGGAACAAATTCTGACTCTTGTCATGCTTAATTCTGACCACTGTTTTGTTGTCCAAGAATTTGTATTGTAAGAACAGGTTGAGTTGGGGTAACTGACCTACTCTGCATCTTGCAGAAATATGAGTAATGAGATTACTGATATACAACTATTTCTGCCATTCATTCAAGCAAGCATGTCAGCTCTGAGCCTCTGTTGCAACGCAAAAAAAGGCTCGACACAAGCATCATTCGCCAGCTCATCCTCCTCTTATGCCTCTGCATCTTGAGATTACTCCTCATAATCCCTCTCTTTTTCTCTGATACCAAGATTCCTCCTCTCCAAGAAGTGAAGTGGTAGGAGACTAGTGGTAGTGCTGATCCACGGCTCAGGTGGCAGAACAGGGGCATGGGTCAGTAGCCCCTTCCCCACATACCCCCCACATTTCAAGCAATAAAATGAGGAGGAAGGCAAGGTTATTTACCGCAGCCCACCATCTCCTCTCCTCCTTCCCAGATACCATTCCCTCCACCTCCCCCTATAAACCACCGCAAGGACACTCACAGAGAGAGGCAACAGCACTCAGCAGCGAGCAAGAAACAAACGCTCGAGCAAGGCAAAGCAAAGCATTTTCCCAAGCTTGCCGTACGTGCAGTGCACTCTTCTCCTTCTCGCTTCCGGTGATATAAGTTGTTGCCGGAGTCGGGGGCCATGTCTGTGTCGTCGGTGCTGTCGTCGTTCCTGTACGGCTGCTTCAACCCTGCGGGCGGGCGGTACCACCACCACCGCGCCGGAGCCTACTACCACAGCAGCCACCCCACGAGCGCCGACACCATGTACTACAACCAGAGCGGGTTCGCCGGCGGCCGCAGGATGGGCCGGAGCAGCAGGCCGCTGTCCCTGCAGGTATACATCCTCTGCTTCTTCAACCTGCATGCATGCTCTGTTCTTCTTTAGAAGGAGTAGTAGATGGCTTTGTGCCTGCCCAGCTCTGTGATAGATAGGCATTGCATCAAGAAAGAAAAGCGAGATTTTCTTGTTTGTTCAGATGAGTATATGCAAGTACAGGAACCTGGTTTCTTATGCCGTTATGCGACGGCGACTAGACCATGCATGTGTCCAGATTATTCCCTGCCCACTAACCACACCACCACCACTATTATCATCTTCGCAGCTGTTGGTAGCCTGTAGTAGACGTTAATCCACTTAGCAAAAAATTTAGACGAATCTTAACCAAAGAATTCATTCGCACACTCTGCATGTGTAGTCACAATCGCATATGTAATCAAGCTGCATGCGCCCTCAAAAGCAAGGAACAAACGACCCATAAAGAAGCTTTTCACTGCCTGTGCTGTGTTCCAAACTCGGGACCAGTAAAAATATATGATGGAGCATGCTGCTAACCGCTCGAGTATGGTTGGGCATGGCAGACGGTGGAGCTCAAGGTGCGGATGTGCTGCTCGGGATGCGCGCGGGTGGTGAAGCACGCGCTGACCAAGCTGCGCGGGGTGGACAGCGTGGAGGTGGAGGTGGAGATGGAGAAGGTGACGGTGACCGGGTACGTGGAGCGGCACCGGGTGCTCAAGGAGGTGCGGCGCGCCGGGAAGAAGGCCGAGTTCTGGCCCAACCCGGACCAGCCGCTGCACTTCACCACCGCCAAGGACTACTTCCACGACCAGGAGTCGTTCCGCCCCAGCTACAACTACTACCGCCACGGCTACAACGGCGACAAGCACGGCCACCTCCCGGAGCCCCACCGCGGCTCCGACCCCGTCAGCAACATGTTCAACGACGACGACGTCAACGCGTGCTCCATCATGTAGTAGCAAATCATCCTCTGGAGGTCGTCTAGTGCTCTCGGCGCCGGCCGGGGCCGGGGAAGATAGACAAGTGGGCCGCGTGCTCTCTGCTCCTGTAAAGCTAGCGTTGTGGTATGGACGATGGAATGATCAGTGGTGCCCTCTACGGGCTACACAACGTAGTACGTGCTGTCGAATATCGATCGATGATGCCTCTGCATGTTCTTCTCTGCCGCGATCGAGATTCCAAAATTCACGCGTGCGTGCGTGCGTGCGAGCCGATTCAAGCCAATGGCAACGGGGCGTGTGAGATGAGCTACAGGGGAAAGCGTGCGTGCGTGCGTGCGTGCAACTTTTTCGTTGCTGTTTGGCGCGGGGGGTAGCGTAGTAGTAGGAGTAGTAGGTTTGGTCGTTGGTGATCGTGATCCGTGGCTAGGGCAGTTAAATACTGCTT
Source organism: Triticum urartu (assembly GCF_003073215.2). NCBI lineage: Eukaryota > Viridiplantae > Streptophyta > Magnoliopsida > Poales > Poaceae > Triticum > Triticum urartu. The sequence continues at coordinate 634,494,953 of NC_053026.1, forward strand.
GTGCGCCGCGCGCTTGATTGGAAATTTGGATGATGGCGCGATCGATTGTAAAAGCCTTGGAAGTGCGGAGGATAGGTGTTCTTGATGTCTCAAATTTGGCACCAGCGGACAAAGTGCAGCCGCCAGCAATACTGTTCCGGCTAAAAGTGTAGACTTGTCCTTCTTTCTTTTTCTTCTTCGAGGGAAAGAGCAGGGTTGTCTTTGCGGGGAAAGATTCTGCAAGTGGTTTTTTAGCCGGGTTGCTAGTGGTAAGTGCAAACAAGTGCAAAGTTGTAAGCATCCATGGCAGGAGGTGGTAAGGGCATCTCCAACGCCGACCCTTAAAACGCCTACAACCGTCCGGACCATGCGGTGCACATCAAGAAACATCAAGAAACCCGATTTTTTTTTTGAAACTATGATGATTTTTATAGTAAATTCGGAAACTATACACCCTAATGGAGAAAAATCAAAAGCATCACCCCGTCGGCCTTCTGTTGGCCGAAAAGGGACTTTTCGGCCTCCTGTTGGCCAAAGAGGACTTTTCCGCCAACCGTTGGCTAAAAAGGACTTTTCGACCAAGCTTTGGCCAAAAAGTACTTTTCGGCCAACACCTACTCTACTGTTTAAAAAAATTCATATCAAATAGGATTTTTAGTATTTTAATTTGATTCTTTTTGCATTAGATTAGAAATTTTATGAAGTTTCTGTAGATATCAAGTTTGACTAGATTTGAAAGTTTGAATTTAATTTTTTCATGAATTTGCTCAAATAACTAGATTGCCTATAATTTGAGCTAGGAGTATTTTTTAAGATGATTCTTTTTGCTACTGGTTCTTTGTGAATTTGTTTATCAGTAGTAATTAATTGGCGAATTTTATAATTATTTAAAATTAGGTTTTTAAGAAAACAGTTCTGTTTTAGTGTTTGTTAGGTTTTATGCTATTTCTTTTAATTTTAATTGCTTTAAATTTTTTTCTTTAGTTTTTTGACATATTCTTTTTGTTTCTGTTTAGTTATCAGTAGCTATTTTATTTGTAGTATTTTTTTGTATTTTATTTCTTTTATCCTACTAGAAAACTTGTTTTGAGCTTCATAGGAGTTTATATTTAAAAGTGCCTTGTAAATCCTGTACAACCATTGCCGTTTTATACATGAAAAAATACTTTCCCAAAATCTTTTTCCCTTCATTTTCTTTGCCGCCATTTTATTTCCCGCCATTCTCTCCCGCCACACTAAGGAGTGCTGCATCGACGGAGGATGACGATGATGCCTTCATGTGGAGTGTGAAACACTGTGTGAGAGAAGTCATAAGTGTGAAACACTCTTCGATGATGATGACGAAGCTGCAAACACTTATGACTTCTCTCAGACAGTGTTTCACACTCCACCAGCAGCACCGACGCAGGAGACACAGACCATGTCAGACGATGTTATCTACGATCGTGGACACCATGAGGCTCGTTTTATAAGTTGAGAAGTGAAGATGGCGGGAGAGAATGGCGGGAAAGAAAATGGAGGGAGAGAATGGCGGGAAATAAAATGGCGGGAGAAAATGGAGGGAGAGAATGACGTAAAAACCTAATTTTAAATAATCCTAAAATTCACCAATTAATTACTACTGATAAACAAAGTCACAAAGAACCAGTAGCAAAAAGAATCATCTAAAAAGAATACTCCTAGCTCAAATTATAGGCAATCTAGTGATTTGAGAAAATTCATGAAAATTCAAATTCAAACTTCCAAATCTAGTCAAACTTGATATCTACAGAAACTTCATAAAATTTCTAATCTAATGCAAAAAGAATCAAATTAAAATACTAAAATCCTATTTTATATGAATTTTCTAAAAAGTAGAGCAGGTGTTGGCCGAAGAGGGACTCTTTGGCCAACTGTTGGCCGAAAAGTACTCTTTGGCCAACCGTTGGCCGAAAAGTCCCTCTTCGGCCAACAAGAGGCCGAAAAGTCCCTTTTCGGCCAACAAGAGGCCGACGGGGTGATACTTTCGATTTTTCTCCATTAGGGTGTATAGTTTCCGAATTTGCTATAAAAATCATCATAGTTTCAAAAAAAAACCAAGAAACCCTCTCCCTCGCTCGTGCGTGTTCCAGCCAAACTTTAGTCAGCGCTGCATTCATGCCGGTTCAAATCGGATGCAGCCTATCATTGGAGCCGACATTGAAGCGGCACACCGGTCGAGAGCGCCGACGCGCCGCTTTCCAGTGCACGACTTCTCTTTCCGCATTCAGACATCGGTCCGTCTGCCTCCCTCCATTAAACGTACGCGGTTGCCAAGGAACCTACTCCGGCATCACTCGTTCGTTCGTCTGCCCCCCGCTATTACGGACCTGTCGCCTGCCCTGCCCTTTGCCCGCTATTTAACTCCCATAGGCCGGCAACACATCCGCATTCATCCACCCTCTTCTGCTCTATATCTCATCTCCGCACCACACCCGCCATGGCCTTCTCAAGCTTCAAAGCCTTGTGGGACGAGCTCTCGTCCAAACAGAAGGAGAAGATCACCACCATTACAGTCAACTGGCAGGGCGCCAGGCGGACGAGCTCACCAGAGGCCAGCGCCGCGGACGCGCCAATGGCAGAGGCGGCCGACAACGAGCCGGTGTCCGCGCCGGCTAATGCTAGCATCACTATGGGTGAGGCCCGTGCTCACTATATGGACATGATGCCGCAGGAGCGGGAGGCGGCGTTCTGGCAGGCATAGGCCGACCAGGCCTACAACCTCCACCTCCTCGACGAGCATCAAGGCGTAGAAGAGCTACTTGCCGCCGGCACAGCCATCACGTCGAACGTGGACGCGGGCCTCTAAAATAATCTGGGAAAAGGGAAGCTTATTTTAGAAGCCACCAAAATAACTAAGCCTAAGAGCAACTCCAGTCCATGCTTGAAAAACCGTGAAGTCCAATAGTAGCAGCTTTAGGAGAAATACATGTCCAATTGATATTCAAAAATCTGTTAGTGCCCAAATAGTTATGGGTTGTAGCCAAAAACCAACCCCGCAACCTAATATATTGGGACAAAGCAAACTTTTTGGCAAGGCCAAAACCGATCCGAGGCATGCACACTAGTGGCATGGGCAAAGAATTGGTGGGAAGATCCAAGGTGCACCAATCCTATTCCATGCTTAACGCGTCAAATAGAGACCAATTTCACACCCACCTAGACCGTTCGCATGTGGGTTTTACAATCATCCCTAAACCATTTTGTTTTCCTTTTTAGTCTGTTTTGTTGGCTTTTTATTTCTGTTTTATTTCTAATTTTATTCTCCATTTTCACACTTCAAAATTCTTGACATTTTTTGAATCCATGAAAAATAATACTGTTTTGGAAATATTATTCAAATTCGTGGAAATTTCTTATAATTTGACATCATTTTGAAAATTCATGAACTTTTAAACAATTTAAGAAATAATTTTTCAATTGAGCACATTTTTACAAACTTGGACAACAATTTTTAATCCCTAAACATTATTTAAAATTCCCGAACGTCTTTTGAATTCATAAAATATTTTTCAATAAATTCACAAGCATTTTTAAAATTATCTAATACTCCCTACGTACCAAAATAAGTGACACAACTTTGTAAATGTTGGGTCACTTATTTTGGGATGGAGGGAGTATTTTTCATTTCTGCAAACATTTTTACACATTCGCAAAACATTTTTTTAATTCATGAACATTTTTGGGCCGTGAATTTTTTTTGATTTAATAATTTTTCTAGCTGGACAAAACATTTTTAAAATACATGAACATATAAATCAATTTTGAACATGATTTGATTTCATGAACATTTGTTTGAATACGTGAATTATTATTAAATTTGAGAAGTTCATTTAGTTCATAATGTTTTTTAAAAGATTCAAATATTTTCGGAAATTCATATTATTTTGAAAATTTACAAACATTTTTTGAATAAGGATTAAATGGCCCTATGAGTTTAGAAAGTTAGGAAAGTGAATAAATCCACAAAAATGTTATTCCAATTCTTGAGCATTTTCTAAATTTAGTTTAAAAATAAAAAACAAAAATAAAAGAAGAAAGAAAAAAACTTGCGTTGTGTGCCCCCGCTTTGGACTGGCTCATAACGAGAGGGGGTGCATGTTGTGTACCCCAGGACGTCCCACGCGCGACAGGTATATCTCGCATTAAGCGATACCAAAGGGTCTCTCGCTGAAGGGGTCCACAGTAATTGGACCGGTCCATTCATTTATTTAATAAAAAGGAAATAGAGGAGAAGAAAAAGGCGAAATCACTAATTAAGGAGTACTCGTTGCAAAGAACACTTCACTTTTCCAGGTCGTGACAAGCGGTGCCCATGCAGCGCGCCACTTGTCGCAACCTGGGAGTTTTCCCTTTTTTCGTAGATTCGTTTATTCAAAACGCTTTATCTTTTAAACCGTGCGTCCAAATCTCGAACCGTCTTCATCATTGGATTCCTCGCGTCGAGATCTTCAAAACTAGATCCCATGTTGATAGATTTTGATGAACTTTTTTCATGAAAAACCGGACGAAAAAAACCGAATGAAAAAACCGAACCGGGAGCACGGTTTTTTCCCTTTCTGAAAGAGGCACACCCATGCCTCTCGCGAAATCACACCAGTGCCTCTCGTGAAAGCAAAACCATGACTCTCGTGGAAGGAAAAAAAACCCAGAAAACACGTTCTTTTTCTTCCGTTTCCGAGAGGCACGGCCGTGACTCTCGTGAAAGCACAATCGTGCCTCTCGCGGAAGCAAAACCGTGACTCTCACGAAAGAAAAAAAAATAAAAAACACGTATTTTTTCCTTTTCTGAGAGGCACGGCCGTGACTCTCGCGAAAGCACAACCGTGCCACTCGCGGAAGCAAAACCGTGACTGTCGCGAAAGAAAAATAAATAGAAAACACGTTTTGTTTTTTCCTTTCTAAGAGGCACGGCCGTGACTCTCACGAAAGCACAACCGTGCCTCTCGCGGAAACGAAACCGTGACTCTCGCGAAAAAAATAGAAAACATGTTTTTTTCCGTTTCCGAAAGGCACGGCCGTGACTCTCGCTAAAGCACAAGTGTGCCTCTCGCGAAAAAAAACCATGACTTCCGCAAAGAAAAAAAAAGAAAATGCGTCTTTTTCACGCAATTTTTTTAAATATTTTTTTGAATGAAAAGCTAAGGAAGACCGGGGAAAAACCAAAACGTTGAAAAAAACCGAAAAAACCGTTTAAAAAGCCGAAAATACATGCGGAAAAATAAAAAAAAACAAAATCTGAAAGGAGCATCCAGAGCGCGACACGTGGCGAATGGCTGAGAACCTGCCAAGTGACGCTGATCGCTGCGAGGCTCCCGAAGGAGCGCTCGTTAACTAGTTGCTCCCAGAAAAGGGAGCATGTAAGTTATTTGAACCCTAGTCTCCTGGTTGAGCGCAAGCCCGGGTAGCCGCTAGGGTTGCCTCGGGTTCGTGATAGAGTAGTAGGGCGGGAGTATTTAAGTCGAAACAAGTAGGGTTTTTATTGTTTCTTGTCCATTCTTTTCCTGTTTTTTTCATTTTGTTTTGTCATTCTTTTTTTCTTTTCTTCCTTTTCTCGTTGTTTCCCTTTGGTTTTCTTAATTTATTTCTTTATTTTTAGATTCCTTTTGTTTCTTTTCTTTTTTTGTTCTCTGGATGTTTTCATTTTTTTGCACTCGTTTCTTCGGTTTTATTTTCCTTTGTTTTTTGGTTTTCTTTTATTTCTTTTGGTTTTCATTTTAGATTTCTTTTTTATATGTGAACAGCAATTTTCTAATACACGGTTAACATTTTCCAATACAAATTCAGTAGTTTTTTAATACATGGTTAATATTTTTTTCTCTACACCTTTTTCAAATTCTTGATTCAAAATTTACAAATAACAGATTATCATTTTTTGAATACTCATTCAACATTTTTATATACAAACTTTTAAACATCTTCAAATGCTTGATTGAAATTTCTCAAATACAAGAGGATATTTTCTAATACATGTTGAACATTTTTTATGCACATTTAACATTTTTCTAAATGCTTGAAAAAATATTTTTATAAACACATTCAACATTTTTCAAATTCTTGATTAACATTTTCAAATACAAGATTCAAAATTTCTAACTTGGTCAACTTTTTTATGCACATTTAACATTTTTCAGATGCTTGATTAACACTTTCCAAATGTTATATTAACATTTTCTAGACACACGGTCAACATTTTTTCTAAACACATTTAACATTTTTTGAAATGCATGATTAACATTTTTAAAATACTTGTTCAACATTTTTTCAAATGCTTGACTAACATTTTTATATACGTGATTGAAAATATTTCATCAGTTTTTTTAGACATGGCCAACATTTTTTTATACACCTTTAAAATTTTCCAAACGCTTGATTAGCATTTTTCATACACTTGTTCAACATTTTTCCCAATACTTGATTAACTCTTTTTAAATACACGATTAAATTTTTTGAAACACCTTTTATTTAGTTTTATACATTTTGATATACATGATAGCCATTTCCTCTACACATTTAACATTTTTCAAATGCTTGGCCAACATTTTTCAAAAAAATTATTTTGAGTGATTTTTGTAATATATTTATTTAGAATATTTGGAATAAACGGAAGTAAAAAAACAAATAATGTGTAGGAAAAAAAATGAAAACGAGGCTGTTGTTTCGAGCGCGCCTGGGTCGGCCCAGTCACGAGGGTTCCCTCTGTCTCGCTGAATGCGAGATATAGGGGCGCCCCGTCGCATGCAGGTGGGTCTCTTTGTCATCAAATGGTGGAAAATTATTGGGGCCTAACTTTTGGGTATGGATTAGATGACACCATCTTTGGTGCCCAACTTTGTACAATGGATTTTGGCTCTTTGGGCCTGAATTGGATTTGCTCTAAATGCATCACGAAGCACGTAGACACTATTCTCCAAAAAAAGGTACATGGACACGATGACATGATGAGTCTGTATTGTTGTGTGAGGACTCATATATAGCTTTTTTTTTTACCCAATAGGAGTCTCCTTGAGTGAAAGCCACAAAGGTCATCACCTGTGTATGCGGATCAACTGTTGCTTGTGGCAAGGAATCTTCAAGGTGTGTTGGAACTCTTATGTGGATCTTGGTCTCCGATATCGGGATGGCAAGCTGATCTTGCTCTTGGTGATGGGACTAAGGGTTAGGAAAAGGGAATCCTAATGGAAAAGGGTAAAAAAAGGTCGCAGAGGGTCTCCATGTTTTTCTCCATTTCACGGATATTTCTCCAATTTCCCCACATTTTAACATTTGTGCGGGTCTCTGGAATATTCCGTATTTTTTTAGACTATTTGGAGCAATTCCACGGATAGAAAAAGATTTCCTACAAATTTCCAGAAATCCTGGGGCCTCTATCAAAATTTTTGGAAGTTAGGGAATGGGGGGCATGCAAATTTCCATGTACCCACTGCCCAGGGACCTTCCTGCTAATTTCGTGGGGAGATTTGTATAAGATCTCACATTAGGTGAGATCAATCACAAAAATTCATATTTAGACATTTCAAAAAAATCTGAAATTATTTGACAATATCCATGTTGGGTATGTTTACAACTCTGAAAAAATCAGCTCAAAACTTGATGTACATTTGGAGATAAAAAAACAAATTCGAATGTGAATACTGGCAGCTTTGGGTGAATAGTACTTAACACTATTCACGTTCAATTTCGTCGTTTTTGCTTCTATTAATATAGGTTGAATTAGGAGCTGAAACTTTTTGAGGTTGAACATCAACCACTGATGTGTGTCTACAATTTTTTTTGAAAATGTTTAAACTTTTGGATTTAAAAAATATCTTATTGATCTTATCTAATATGAGACCTCACACATGTCTCCCCTTAGTTCCATAGACCCTTGGGCCTTCAAGATCCGGACAACGAAGCTAATCAGGCCACAGGTCCTGCTTTGAAGAATTATCGTGGTGTTCCCAGCCTCCCGGGTCCTATCTACGTGATTGATCGAGCGGCGATGTTATTTTTATTCCGTCGTTTTGTGGCCTTTGAGGTTTTCCCTTTGTGACATTTTTGGCCTTGTAGTGGCAATATCATGACCACTTCATCACATAAGTAGGGAAAAACCATATTATCTTTCTCGGCATTTTGGCTTTGTACAAGAGCTCTTCCAGAAAACCTAGCCGCCACCAGCACCTCCGCCTCCACCATAGTTCGGTCCCCCCTCCTTCGGCTAGCCTCGCTGGTGTCGGAGGGGTGAGGAACCCGATCTATGAGTGGAGTTCCTAATAAAGTAGTGTTTTCATTAGCTTGAGATAGGGTTTTTGCAGTCGTTTTCTTCATCATTGAAGATGGCATCGTCTATAATAAATAATCCTCGGCCCTTCATTCGACAATGAAATCTCCTTCCGACGTCAATGTTGGTGCTGTAAGATTAAATTTGTCTAGGTATGGTCCTTCATATCTTGCTTCGCCACATCGATTTTGGATTTTTTTTCCATGGTCGTCACGAGAAGGTTTATCCTTGCAATATCTGTCCCGGCTGCTACGTCCTCGATAATGGTGATTCGTACTCTCGGCTCCCAGCGACGTCGACCAGGCTGTTCGGTTGTTTTTCCTTGAAATACCGGTGTTACTACTCTTGCTGGTGTTGGTTGATTATTTCAATGGCTATGTGCGTGCATCGTGGCTTTGGCATTGCGGCTCAAATTTAAATTATGGGAGAACCCTCATGGTATTTACCTGTATGTGGTTTGTTATCTTTATTGTTTTTGTATGGCTGCCTCAAAAGTATAAGATCATATCATGGAAGAAGAAAGAGTTTGAAGATCTCGAAGAATTGCTGTTTTCTTTTAGACTTTATTTTGTAATTGCTGTAGTTAGCTTATGTATCTCTACCATGTACTATTTCCTTCGGTCCTTTTTATTCTGCATGTAAGTTTTGTCTGAAGTCAGAGTATTTCTACTTTGACCAAACTTATATAAAGAAGTATCAATATTTACAATGTCAAAACAACATTGTTAGGTTCATTATGAAATGTAGTTTCATTGTATATATTTCGGGGCATGCTACGCGTTCACCGGCCAATCTTTTTAAAATATCGACCCGGTTGTGAGCCGTCAGATCTGGCGGATCCTGCGGCCGATTGACGTCTCCATTATTGCAACTAAGGTCTTGTTGCAGAATTTATTTTGCAACAAAGATCTTGACACAGATTTTTTTGCAACAGAGAACTTGTTGCGGATTTTTTTTGCAACAGAGGTCTTGTTGCCGAAATATTTTTACAACAAGGCGGTGTTGCAAAATTTGTTTTTCTAGGCAAGGAGACAACCCACGGGAGATGGCGTCTCCCAGCTGCAGGTGATGCGGAGGCTCAAGAAGTGTGAGGCGGCAAACTGGTCCATGGCGGCAGCACGCACGCCGGCGATGCGGGAGTGGCGAGGTGTGGAGAAGCTCCGGGGACGAGCAGATCCGTTCGGTGGCACCCATGCACAGCTCGACGACGGCGGTGGAGTGCTGCGACAGGCGAGCCCGATTCCTTCCATGGAGCTTGGGGGCGGCACCAGTGACCTCGCAGGGGTGACGCGGCGAGTGGAGCAAGAGGATGAGAGGGAGCGGAGACGGGTACCTCGGTTGCGCGGGCGATAACCCTTGAGGGATCCAGATTCTGCAATATACGAGTTGTTGCGGTGAGCAGACCGCAACAAGGGCATAGTTGCAAAAATATAAGAGATAATGCTAGGTGTGCCCAAGCAGGACACACGTCGCACAAACAAGGCGGAGGATGCCCGCGTGTGATCCGCCGGTTTGAGCGGTTTTCATATATTTCTGGTATTGTAGATGTTGATATTGTCTAATATATATTTGGTTAAACTTTACAAAGATTAATCGGACACAAATTTTAATACGCAGAGTAAGAAGGACCGAAGGGAGTATTCTTTACTATAAATATATCATGGCGCTGATTTAAAAAAAGGAAAAAACCATCTTACTTCGGATGAGGCTGGCCCGGCTCGCGTTCAGGATTTCGAGCGAGTGGTTGCTGCTGCTGCTGGAGCATCTCTGCCGTCGTTTTCAGCTAAACTGCTGCGTGGACATGGATGGCGCTTGCTTGGCACCAACAAAGACCTCCTCCTGGAGGTAAGGTACTCCCAAAGAGACTTGGCCATGGCAGAGAAGCAGCAACAAGGATCGAACGTGGAGGAGGGGAGCTCCACGGCTGCGGGGAAGGTCGTCTGCGTCACCGGCGCCTCCGGGTATATCGCGTCCTGGATCGTCAAGCTCCTTCTCGATCGCGGCTACACCGTCCACGGCACCGTCCGGGACACCGGTGAGTCAAGTCTGGAGCATCTATCTATCTGTCCATTCATTCGTTGGAAAATCTATCCTCCCACGTGCCCACATTTGCTCTCCCACGGTCGTACCTGTTTTTGCTAAAATATTTGCTAAACTTACGGTAAGATCAGAGATCCAACTCTGATCCTGAGCTCAGATGCTTTCTATAAACAGTAAATTCGAATAGAATATTAAAAGATTTCTAAGAAATAGTAAGAAAAGCGAATCAAAGAGGAGAGACTCTGCTACGTGCTTGCAACTTTTCGTGCTTAGATGACCTCCAACGATCTCTGAGTTTTTGTTTTTGTACCGAGCTCTGAGCTCCACAGATGTCACATCTAGAACAATCTCTTCTCTTTCATGCGTAAAAAATTCAGATTTTCAAATTGTTTTTCTCAATTTACCGTTCACGTGGGTGCAAATGCACCAGAGCACCAAAACGCCGCTCTCCAGGAAGGTAGGGGCGACACACATGGACAAGCTAGCTAGCTATATGTAGTCGTAGTGACGGTAGCAGGGATGAATTAACAGTCATATGCATTGCAGTCTACTAATATGATCTATCCATCATTTTTTCCAGCTGACCCAAATAAAACATTGCACCTGCGTGCTCTTGATGGAGCAAACGATAGGCTGCAGCTGTTCAATGCAAACTTGTTAGAAGAAGGCTCTTTCGACGCTGCCATTGACGGTTGCGAGTGCGTCTTCCATGCGGCTTCTCCAGTTTTCTTCACTATCAAGGATCCCAAGGTTAATTACTAATGTGATTTTTCTTTGCATAATTAATAAACATATATCTCCGAGCTGATCCAAAGATACATTCATACAGACAATCACGTATCACTTCATTTCCCTCTGAACAGTCATTTTCACTAAGCATATATGTATATAATAAATATCAGGCTGAGTTACTTGATTCAGCGGTCAGTGGGACACTTAACGTGCTGCGTTCCTGCAAGAAAGCTTCTGTCAAAAGAGTGGTCATAACATCGTCCATGGCTGCTGTTACCTTTAACGGGAGACCAAGGACCCCTGATGTAATTGTTGACGAGACATGGTTTTCAGTCCCAGAGCTATGTGAAAAGCACCAGGTAATTACACGCCTTTATTAATTGTCCCAAAACTATTCGTGGTCTTGGTAATTCACTGCCAACTGATCTTGTGCTGCTAGTATTTATGTCAGAGATCCATGTGGTTTCTTTTATCCATAAAGGACGTTTTTATTTACTCTAACATCGTATCAAGATGATATAGTCAATACGAGTTCACACCCAGATTTTGCAGAAAGATGCACAACCGACACAACACACACGGTAACATACAACAAAATGGGTATAAAGCCGGCCGGAGCACCCATTGATAGACTGCAAAGCCATCCATGTAGGGTAAAAATTGTTCTCGGACATCTTTCTCCCAACGCGCACAGGCCACCTAAACAGTTTGAATAATAGATAATGCCCAGAGCCAATGTGTGCACATGTACTCGTAGGTAACTTGCAATGGAAACGAGGACTTTTTTGGGTTAAAATCCACATCATTTCTAGCCAGAGTGAACAAAGTAAAGCTGCAACCCCTCACTTGGACAAGGCTATAATGTTGCTATTAAGGCCACATAGCCAAGTGTCAAACATATTCGAGACAGTATGAGTGGATAAAAGTTAGAGATCACCTGAATGATTGGTCATGTAGCATGACCAAACATGAACTGAAGAAAGATATGTCTAATTGTTTCTTTTTATGACAGAGTCTTACATGGTTAAGTAACATTTATATTATTATTCTTGTGAAAAATAATATTTATATAGTTGCTACCATCACTACTAAGCAACTGCAGTTGCGAAACAGCCTATGCACGGGTCCATTGGAGACATGTCAAACTCTTTGTGCAGAATATATACAACAATGTAATCAAATGAACGTTCCTATGGATACTTGTTCACTTCACTACGAATCCCACGCCTGCACTTATCAACATGAGCATATCATTTTAAATCGGGATAAGCATTTGATTTCTTTTATTGAACATGCAAGTTTAATTAGTTGTGATTTTTGCCTTGTAGAAGAGATTTCGTGCTCTTGTCAATCTTGCTTGACAAAGTGGAGACGATACTCAAGTTTCTTGCTTTGCTTCATTTCATCTTCATTTATTTATATTTGGAATATGTACATGGACCATATATAAGAGTTATCACTAAAAAGAATTCCTCAACTTTGTTCTCCTTCAGCAATGGTATGTCTTGTCCAAGACCCTTGCAGAGGAGGCTGCGTGGAAGTTCTCTAAAGATAATGAACTTGAAATAGTTGTAATGCACCCAACAATGGTCATCGGTCCCCTGCTGCAGCCTACACTGAATGCTAGTGTTGAAGTAATCTTAAATCTAATCAATGGTATGTGGTTTGGCCCATTTTTTGTGTTATTTTCAAAATAAAACACCAACAACTAATCTAGTGGTAACACAAACAAGATAAAATGCATTTAACGCATATTTCCAAAATAAAGCTGCCATGTATTATGTCATGTTAATCTTATTAACTTTTTATGGGGAATCTTTTAAGCACTCCGAATACGGGAAATACATTCAATCTGTTTTGATTATGGTAGTCTCTTTTTTCTCAAGTTTATTTGAGAACTATAAAAGCACATTAATGGTTTATTTATGTAGAAATTTTATGATGGTAACGGTTGAGATTGATCTACTATTGCTCTTACCCCTGGAGGTAAGAGGGCCATCTTAAAACTATTGGTAAGCTTTTGTTGATTTTCTCAGAGCTGCCACAGTGGAGTGCCATAGGAGAGTATCATGCAATGCCAACTAGTAGGCATTTAACTGACATGAGATAACATTAAATGAAGCGCATAATCCAAGAAATGGATTATACAAAATAGTAAATAATGCTGTCTATTTTTTTTAAAATTCACCCACACACACACACACACACACACACACACACACACACACACACACACAAAAAGCAACTTGACCATCACAAGAAAGTGCGAGCACCTATGCAGCGCCCATGCCAAGTCTAAGATTTGAACCCAGGTGGGACAGTTCCACCACAAGCAACTTGACCATCCGCTGAGTTCGTGGATGCTGTCCAAAACAAAAATCCTACGTTACTTTGCATTGAGAAGGATAGTATTGTAAACTAGTATCATGTGAATGATACTAGCCTGGTACCAACGAATATGTGAATAACTGAATATCAATGTTACGCACATGCATTCATCTAGCGGAGATCCATAGAGGAAGGTAACAAATAAAAAACATGAAGCGGATAATGTTTAAGACTTGAAAAAGAAACTACACGAATTGCAATGTTTAGGTTTCAAAGATAGAACTAAAAAACTACAATGGTCATAGCGGAGAAGTGTGCTATATCAAGGAAACCTCTGTATTTAAAATCTCAACAAGAAATCATAGATATATGGTCCAAATCCTTCTCATTTTCATGTAGGATCATCTTCTACATACCCTAATTTTGCCCATGGATGGGTAAATGTAAAAGATGTGGCACTGGCACATATCCTTGCATATGAAGTTCCTTCAGCAGATGGAAGATATTGTATTGTTGAAAGAGTTGTTCACTACTTGGAGCTTGTCAAGATCATAAGCAAGATGTATCCGAACATTTCACTCCCATACAAGTAAGTGGACATTCTTTGCAAGCAGTCTCTTAAATGACCCCCCCCCCCCATACGTGGGTTATGCACCCCATCTTGTACAACGCTG